>NC_133536.1:125146304-125446304 GCF_048544455.1 Silene latifolia | reverse complement strand
CGTTCTTTTACTTTCCTACTTAATCAAGGTATGCTTTTCTTCCTAATTTACATGATTTATTGATTTGGATGTGTTAGAATAATGATTTAATCTGAAATTTTCGATTCATATGGATAGATTATTGCTTTTAAATTGTTGAAATATGATTCACATGCTTCCCTTGTATGAATGTTGGTGATTAATTGCTGTGAAATAGGCTAGAAATTGTCAAATTGAAGCCGAAATTTCTAGGGTTTACAAAAATCAAAATCGATTTTGGGTGTTTTACATTGATTAGATGATGAAATTGAGTACTATACCTTGTATATATCATGTTGAAGGATGGATTTTGATGATTTTCGCCTTAGAAAGTTGCCTTAAAACTCCGTCTTAAAAGTGCCCCAAATGGAAATTCGTTATTTATATTTGGAATTTGGTGTTGTATATGGCTGTTTAAGTAAAGGTTGAACTTCAATATGATAGTAGTGATGATGATTGATGAAGAATATGTCAAAATAGTTACAGCTGTAGAGACCGTCTGACAGGTTTAATTGAGTTGTTTGTTTCTAATATTGAAGATGATGATGATATGTCCTAAGTTACTTTTCCATGAGCTTGTACAAATGCCTCACATGTTATTAGGAGTGTGTATGGAGTAACCTTAGAATCATGCTAGGATGTTAGAATTTGTTGAGCATGTGTATTCACCATGATAAAATTTTCACAACTATGGTTTATGAGTAGCTATAAACTGAGTTTATATATCAAATTAGGGAACTTGTTGGTGAATGTGTGTACCTAGCTAAGTATTCAAAGTTTAATGGCATGAATTATGTGCTTCACATGTCGAACTTGTTGGTGAATTTGTGTACCTAGCTGAGTATGTAATATCCAATTGCGTGAAGTATATGCTTTACATGTTTATGCAAGTTGCTTAAGTCGTATGCTGAAACAGATGCCAAGACCGAACGTAGGAACCCGTCACAGTAAACGGGGAAGGGTTACACAACCTGAGATTGAGGAAGGGAGTGGGCCCGTGGTACCCGCAGTTCCTGAGTACCCTTCTGTTGTGTTTGTAGATTTCAAACAGAGAGAGCGTTTTGTAGTTTTGCAAAAACGCAAAATGAGGCCGACGAGGTGTATAGATACTACACTGTTGGAGGATTTGGAAATAGAGACGGATGTCCGTCACATATTTAAGACTTTGGGCCTTACGGGTTTGGATAGGCTGAGGAAACATTCTTACCCTTTTCTTACCTTGGAGTTTATGAGCTCCTTTAGTTATGACCCAGCTGCCTAAACCGTTGAGTTTAGGTTGATGAACAGCAGTTTTCTGTTGACTATGGATCTTTTTGCGTCTCACCTTGGGTTGGCCAAGCCTCCCAAGGATTCTATCACTAATATTCCTGCTGAGTGCGGTGTCTGTCGCCTAATGCCTTGTCTGACTGGAAAGCCAGCTCCCACCTCAAGTAACATGTTGATTAATGACGTTCAGCATATTACCTTGAGGGTCTTTCTCCGTTCTCTTTCGAACCTCCTTTATGATAGACCGGATATCAGTAAACTGAACAATCATGAGGTGTTGCTTCTGATGTCTTACCTCAACCCGGAGCGGGCCAGGAAAGTGGTCTTTAATGCTCCTTCCACCGTCTGTGCTGCCCTTGCTTTGATGGCTACTGCCTCTTCCCGGTACTTGAGTTGTGGCGCTATCGCCATTCGGTTAGCTGAAAAGCTAACCTCCTTTGAGGCTTCTTCGGAGTACGTTCCTCTGGCTACCCCAGTGCCTACTATGGACCGTGACTACTATCTCGACCTGAAATGGTTGAGAACTTTGGCTGACGGTAGCCTAGCTTGAAGGGTGTGGGGCATGAGTTGGATGAAGATTCCGGCTCCTGAGCACCTCCCACCGACGGAGCCTTTAGAGCCGGCGGTAGTTACTGTGGACTCTGATGTTGAGGAGGAGGAGGAGGATGTTGATAGACCCCGCCAGTTGTAGACCTACCTCATTGTCGACACGATTCTTGAGGTGATGCCCGAGCCGAAGAAGGGCGAGAACGCGGCGGTAGTGGTGGTGGAGAGGCCCAGGTTAGGGAGAGGACCCCGTCGAGTGAGGGAGAGGACCTCGGAGACTAGGCCACGGCCGGTAGCACCACAGCAGCAGCAGCATCCTTTTCCGTGCTACCCTTACCTCGACACCCCGGAGACGCGATCTAGCTACTTGGGAGAGAGAGTGTTATCTACTTTGACACTCAGGAATATACACGAGATGGCGTACACTCAGGGGATAGGGACCGAGGGACCGCATCCGGTTTGGTGGAGTTGAGTCGGGGACTATAGTGGGGTTTTCCACTCCTACGGGGTGGATCAGTCGACGTGGGGGACACCTCAGTCCTTTGCTTACGGTGGCTTGACCGCATGGTACGTGAGTCCGGGAGCCGGAGAAGAAGTTGATGCGGGCATTGGTTCATCGGGAGCGGGTACGTCTGGAGGCGGTGGTTGTGGTGATGAGGTGATGGTTGAGCAGCAGCCGCAGCAGCAGCAGGAGGAGTGAAGCTCCTTGTTTCTATCCTTATTTATGGTCGTTGGTAGTAGATGTTGGTAGTGTTGTTAGATATTGGTAGTTGTTTTCGTTGAAACTTTGTTTATGGACTTGTATTGTTGGCCATAAGGCCGGATTTGATAGTTGACCTTGTTGCAGGATGTTGGGAGTCGGGGAGTCATCCCGACTCAAGTTACGTGACGGTTATGTATATATATGTGTTGGTTTATGACAGGTTTTATAAGGCATTTTGGCCTATAGGTACTCGACAGAGTACCCCGTACTCGGTCGAGTAGCTGCAGGAATGTATGAAATAAAGCATTCTGACCTCTGGGCTACTCGATCGAGTGGCCAAGACACTCGATCGAGTAGCAGGGCACTCGATCGAGTACCTCTACATACTCGATGGAGTAGCACTGTTACAGGAGGTTTTCGAAAATTAAAAGTGTTCAATTGTTTTATAATTGCAAGTTTGTTGTTTAACGTGGTTATTAGTGCGTAGTAACACCTTTGAACCGTTAATTTCATATGTTAGAAGTCGTGCTTGAGTTTTATATATATATTCGTAACAAGTAGTGAAGTGGTGATGGTTTCTTGTTGCTTTTATATTACATCCGCCGTATTACTATCTATTCATCGAAGTTACATCTTTTCATACGCTTGTGCATACGATATTAACATGGTTTATCGACGGCGGCTAGTTATTCCGGTGGTTTGTGTATGATTTCCAATTTAACGAGTATACGCTTAGTGAGTAATGTCCATAATAAATAATAATATAATATGGTTTTAATTTATGTTATGATGCAAGTAATAGGTAATATGTGTGGTAATTTTGGTGGTGAACTTCGGGGACGAAGTTCGTTTTTAGAGGGGAAGAGTAATGTCGCAAAATAAAAAGGCTGATTTTGAAATTATGTTGTTGTTCGTTTACAATGTTTTGTTGTTTAATTACAAAATTTTCTAGTACTTTGATCACATTGCTTATATGAAGTGTAAGTGGTTACTTTAGTTCATTGAAGTGAATGTGATAGTATGTTTTAAAAGGACGGTCATAAAGAGATAGTTGTGGTGCAATGTGTCGTAATAGCATCGCGTTGTTGAGTAACATGGTGGTATTAGTTGTGTAGCATGAAGTTGATATGAAATATGTTTCGGGTTGATAGTTGTTACCATATGACGGGTGATCGTTGTTTGTGCTAGTTCGTATGGCGAGGTTGATGTTTTATGTATGATAGTTTGTAAAAGTTGAAGTATACATATAGAGTGACAGTTGATGATAATAATGTTTGTATGATAGTTGCAAGATTCGATATATATGTATGAATAGAGCGTTAGACACTGATGATGACATGGGGGATGGTATTTCAGGGGAGTAGTGTCGAAAAAGGAGTGATGTTGTTGTGTTTCCGTGTCGAGTGTGTTGAAAAGGTGAGTTGAACTTCGGGGACGAAGTTCTTTTTAAGGGGGGAAGACTGTAATACCCGCCCTTTTAGAGACCCTTTGACCAGCGTTGACTGACCTTGGTAGCGGGAATTGTTCTTAGAAGTGCGTGCCAAAATTATCTTGGGTTACGTGTTAGGTGTGGTACTCGATAGAGTAGAGGCTACTCGATCGAGTAGCGAGGTTACTCGATCGAGTAGGGGGTCACTCGATCGAGTATGTGGGGTACTCGATCGAGTATCGAGTTTTCAGCGAGGGTTGTTAATCGCGTTTTGTTAAATCCGCAAATCATTTCCGCCTCATTCCTCCTATCCTTTGGTCACCTCTTTCTTTTCCCTTCACCATAAAACCTCCATGGAAGCCTTTTGAAGATCCTTGTGCCTTAGGAGAGCGTCACTTGAGTCGGGTAGCGGTCTTTTGCCAGGTTTCTCCTTATAGGTATGTCATAATCATCATCCGTATCCTCATCTTTGCAGTTAGGGTTTGCTTGGTAGTAATAGATGATTGTGTTGTGGTTATAGGCTTTGCTTGATTGCTGGATATGTCATATGTTGGCATGGACGGGTTGCAGTTGCTTAAAGGTAGGTTCGCCTACTCAGTTTCTGTGGATAGTCTAGTGTGTTGATAGTCGTATCATTGTTGTTGTGTTGTGGCTGCGTTGTGTGGCAGCGTATATGCTGTATTTGGTTAGTACATATAGTTTGTGGGTTTTTGCGTTGCAGCTGTCTGTGATTGTTTGTCTCTGGTTCGCGAGGCGCGTCCTCGGCTGAGTGGGGTCACTTGCGGGAGTGGCTTCACGCCCTAGTTTCGCCCTTCGTGGAACCCGCCACGGAAGGGGATGTGCACATTAATGGACAGGGTTATCACTCGATATGATGAGCGGGGATTTGGTGGGTACGGCTGCGGTCCCCCACTGGCAGGGCTGGTTCAGTGGACAGTCAGTGACAGAGGTTGGTGGGAATAGTGTGATTGTGTGTGAGACTGATAGCATTGTATTGTGTTGATAATTGTGGTTGATATTGTCGTGCCTTATCTCAGTACTGACCTTGTGTGGTTGTTTTGTTTGTTATGTGTCTGCCGTGATCCCTTATGGTGAGCAGTCGGTCTTAGCAGGTGTTGATGTTGTTGATAGCTGGAGTCTGGGCAGGGATGAGTCTTCACGAGATTTGATAGCATTAGAGAGTAGCTTTTGAGTTATATCTTTTATATCGTTTGTTGGCTTTAAATGACTTGTAATATAACATAATAGTTCTCTTATCGACATTTGATTATTACTATCCTCGGGCAACCGAGATGGTAATGCCCTTATATGCTAAGGAAGGCCTAGTTAAGGCTCCTCTGAATATGGGGGTGTTACAGTCCGTGTCCGTGTCCGTGTCGGTGCTACATAGGTAGGTATGCATGCCCCAAAAACTTCGCGCTAAATCCTCTTTTAACACAATTTTTGAGTTTTTATAAATTATCTCATAATTTATTAATATGCTTAAAATAAACATGCAAATTACAAGCCTATGCTCTGATACCACTTGAAAGATCATAGATCCTAATTAGACTCTCTAATTAAATGACAAATTATCTCATAATTTGTGTTAATTTGATCTATGTAACATGCATGCAATATAAAAGCATATTAATATAAAAAGGAGGAAAACGATTTTCCTTACATTGAGAAATGGTAGTATTTGGGCACAACCAAGATCACCCATCTTGGTTGTTCTTGAGCTTAAACTAATATTAACTAGATATTAAGTAAGATTACCCTTGATAATATGTAAATATTACTAACAATCTTAGTAATAATTATTTTTAATTACTAACAAGCTTAGTATAATGTTCATATTAATTTTAGAGAGATGTACCAACTTTGTTCACATGCAAAATATACTAGTGAAGTAGTGTACAAAAATGAACAACAAAATTGGAGTATATAGGAGGAAGTGGCGGTTGGAGTAGTGAGTAGTGGAGTGTTGAAATTGTCTTATATTTGTCAATCTTACATCACATGTAAAATATAATTATAAGATAACTTGTGGAAGTATCACAAGTAAAGTGAAATGATTATGTTTGTAATCATCCACTACACTCCATTTACACGGTCCAATGTCCCATTTACGGGTCCATTTTGGTTCTTATATTTGTCGCACAAATACGTGTAGTTTTACTTTAAACATCGTTTCATGTTTAAATACTTCCATAATTAATTTCGTTCAAAACACTCCGTAAATATACGTATACCGCTACACGTATTATTTACGTACCAATACTAATCACATTAGTCAATTAGTACCAATCTTAACAATTAACTGCTTAATTATTAATTCTCGTCTCAAATAATTTATTATTCAATTATCGCATAATTAAATAATAATTTCCGCGCCTCGAGTTCACAACTCAATATCTCTCTAAATTAATTTAATCGACTAACTCTTAGTCTATTTATTAAGGGACTAATTTAAACTGTATCTCATACAATTAATTAGCTTTCGTGTTGGGGCTCGTTCCTTTAAGTGTGACTGAAAGGGATCAGCTGAACACCGCCGTCTCACGACAGTAACGTCAAACCCTAGTTGGCCAACCGTTACCGATATACGTTGATCAGCTCACTAGTATTGCCAATGAATATCCCATGCATATTCCTTAATGGGATTTAATAATACTATCACGCACTGTTGTGGAGGACAAAACTCTAACAGGCTGTTAGGGCGCGAGCCATGGGGCAAGCCAAGAGGTGCCTCCTGGTTGTTAAAAAGGTTGTTTAAAACCGTATTTGTGATTAAATGATTTGCATGACTGGGAATAATTACTATTATATTCGTTGTCGGATTTGCAAGTTTGAAAAGTATGGTTTAAAAATAAAAATGTAAAATATGTGTTCTTAACCAGTTTATCACCGTATTCGAATTAAATCGACATGGTATTTATTTTAACTAAGCGTGATATCCATCATGGTCAAGATTAAGATGAAAATAAAATAAAATAAAGAGAAAGGAAAATGTTTGATTTGAACTAATTATGTTAAGTTCATTTATTTGTAATTAGTCGGTATTTATCATCGCACTCAGATTAAACCGACATGATATAAAGAACCAAAGATGATTATGAATCATGACTTATATTTTTGGAAGAGTAAATAAATGAGCAAAATGGTAAATAAAAGAAAAGGGTGTTAAACTACCCATTGGTTTGTAATTAACCAATAATATCATCGAGTCACGGAATAAACCGTCATGGTATAAGGAACCAAGGATGATTTTTGTAATGGTCAAAATATTTGTCATAAAAATGAATGAAAATGGTAAAAACCATAATAGAAAAGAAGTAAAAATAAAATAAAGTGTTAAAGGAAGATGAACTCAAACACGTTTGAGTCTGGCCCGAGAAGCCACAAGAGGCGCGAGCCTCTTTGCATAGCAAAGAGCTTCTGTCTCAGGCCAAAACTCGGTTTTGGCTCATCAAACCTATATTTGAATCGTGTTATGTATTGTTCATGCTTATAAACTCATAAAAACAGTAAAGACATGAAATAAATGAGTTATTTAAACCCTCAAACGTACGTATATTGATGTTTGCGAGGTAGACGACTTTGGAGACGGTTTTCTCGTTGCGACTACTAGCGATCAAAGAACTTTAAAAGAGTGCCTTAAAAAAGGATTTTGTTTTGAAAAGATGTTGAAAAGATGTTGATTAATGTTGAGTTGGTCAAATGGGTCGGTCGAATGCACGGGGACGGTACCAAACAAAATGTGTAAGGCTTGTGTTTTCGATCGGTAGGTCGAAAACACGTGTCGATTTTTTGACTTAGGAAGTCGAGTCTTTAAGTTTATGGGAGATGTGAGGGGGCGGACGCTCACGTGAATATTTTGGTGTGTGAAGGTGGGTATTTATAGAGAAATGTGGGGTGGTAGGTCGGTTGAGTTTGCTTAGAGGCTAAGCAGACAACCCCTTTAGACGCGAGCCACCCAGTGATCCAAATGGGTGTACTGTCCTTTTCGCAAATTTGGATTTTCCATTTGTTCAAACCAATGTTTTGTTGGTTGTGATTTGTGGTCTTAGGTGATTGCTTAGCCATGTAAACATGCTCTTGAGTGTTATTTGGGGTAGGTATTTTGTGTTCTTGACTCGGGTTTGACCCGTGTGAGTCGGGATTTGAATTTCGAGTCGATTTTTGACCCGGTGTCGGTTTTGACTCTAATTAAGGTCATTTTAATGGAAATGACATGATAAAGACATTCATGGCATTATTTTCGATATTCGAGACTCGGGTTGACTCATGTTGACTCGAGTTGCGGGTTTCTGAGTCGGTTTTGGGTCCGAAGACGGTTTTAACTCTAAATAGTGTTATTTTAATGGAAATGAAGTTAGAAAACCATTTATGAAATCATTTTTCTTATCCGAGTAGTGCCCTAAACTGTCTCATGTATAGCCAATCCACGCACGCATATCAAAAACACGTTATAGTCCGATCATCATCGGGTGGTTTTGGAAGGTGCAGATACTGGGTATCTACACCTGACAATAGACAAAGGACAACTTCAGGGAATGCAATGAACTTTAGTATTTTTGTAAAAATAGTAAATGACCTTGATAAATCATGAAAATTGGTGATAATTTAGTTAAGATATCAAACTAAATCTGAGTCAAAATTCAGAATTTTACAAGCACTCTCGGTATTTTAAATAAAATGAAAACAAGGCTTAAATAGGGTGATTCTCAGATAGTTTTCTAAATAGAGATGAATGACTCTTTTTGTGAATAGAAATCATGATATAATTATCAAATTCACCCTCAAGCAAGAACATAGGCTAAACTTAACAATTTGAGAGGATTAAGACTGAATTATTCAAGCAAGCAAAGAATTAATTCAACCTCAACCATACAATGCACTTTAAACAGTTCAAGCAAGCACAGACCTGTCCTAAATAACACCACAGATCCTTAATCAATACCTAAGCAAGGACAAAGTATTATTAAGTCTGACTTACAACTAAGACTTGGCAAAGTTGAAAAGATTTGCAAATTATGAGAGAAATCTCAAGGTTTTTTTCATTAATCAAAGTCTGAGTAAAACAGACTGAGGAATGGTCCTTATATAGGCCTTTCCTGTGAAGTCTCGGCACAAATAAAGCCCTAGATACCTCCATCTAAGGGCCAAGATTAGTTTTAGGAATCAAACAAGAACATTGGAAATATATTACAACGGATATAAAAGGAATTAAAGAAAACTGAGTAAAAACGAAAGTGTTGCAGGTATGATAGTGACAGGCTGCTCATAGACTACTGTATCTTCTTGGCTGGTTGTGTGAAGTCAGATAACCTTGGTTCCGGCACCAACTGTTGTTCTAGGTGTTATATGAAGAATGCTGAAACAAGCCAAGAGTCTTTTGTTGAGAGTTTTTCCCTTGCTTGGCCAAAAATGGCAATCCTACTTTATCTGATTTACCCTTCCTACAATTGGCTCCTCAGTTTGGTTTTCTGTGAAATGCCTTCAGAAATAAGCTTGACTCCTCAGTTTGATTTTCTGTGAAATGCCTTCGGAAATAAGCTTGGCTCCCAGGGTTGATTTAATCTTATTTGAATAAAGATTCAGCTGGCCAAGGTGGCAGCTGGTGGTTAGCCTGAATTGTGTACTTGTGAACTGATGAACTTAGACTGACAGTTGATGTTGCCTGAGTATTGTTGCTGTGATAGTTGTTGGTCTGGGCATGGTTTGCTGGGGCTCATGTGGCCTGGATTGTACCTGGTATTCCTGGCAAGGTAAGGCATGACTGGGTTGTCCCTGGCCTTCCTCCAAAAGACCATTAGCCTGGTTAACAACTCACGTTGTATAATCATCCTTTTTACAAACTTTGACTAATTAGAAAGCAATGAACTTAATATAATTAGTTCATATCAAACATTTTTTACATCCTTTTTTACAAAACTATTCATGTCAAGCTTGCAAAACCAAACCCGACATCAAATGTTATCAAGACAATGATATATTCCGAGTCCCGTTCTTCATATTAGCACAAAAACGGTCTTAACGACCTTTTGATCAAAAGCGGGATTTAACACCCTTTTACAAACAATTTCAAAAACATTTTAAACAACCAGGAGAGGCCCCATAGGTCGCCTGATGGCTCGCGCCCCAAGGCAGCTCCTGCTTTCTATATTTCATGTCTGGACAGGCCTCATTGCATCGCCTGATGGCTCGCGTCTCAAATGGCTACCTGACACTGCTCCTGTCCTATTTTCAGCACTTGTCTAGGATGATCCCGACTTTGGTTAATCCGAATACATGAAGGATCAGATTGATGAGTTTCCATTTTACACTTTGCATTCTAAAACACCACTTTAGGACAAATGGATCATGTTAAGCACCACAAACATAACTTGGTAAATGGATGTTTAATTTCCGTCTAGCATACAAATCAACAATAAATCCAACTCGATATCAATTAATTGATATTTGGATAAACAACCGACATAGCAAATCCCACATGCTAGGTATCAACTTGTGGATGCGCATTCCTGCATTTAACCCGTTTTATCAACTTTTGCACTTAACCAACCAAGATCAATCACTAGAGGCCGCTACCGCGGGGGGGGTGGAATTGGGTGTTTAATTAGGAGCTTCCCAATACGTACCTTCACCTCTTACTCAGAAACTTTGGATACTGGACGACCTTATCTAGCGCGAACGAGAGTCATTCTAGCGATAGGATACTAAAGAGGGACGAGTCCTTATCTTTAGTACCTTTGTCAAGCACCGCTTTTTCCTTCGTTTGATCAAGGTACAACGTGGATTCGAACAGTTTCCCTGTGACACCCCGCGATAAAGCGGAAAATATAACTAAAAAATTTTAGCGGAAATTATGAAATTTTTAAAACTTTTATTTACTAGATAAGATTTAACATGCGGTATTCACTAAAACCCGACGTAAAGAAAGTATGCTGAAACAAAGTAAAGGTTCTTACAAACACGATAGTCAAAATTGGGGAAAATATATCCCACGAATGACAAGACGAAAATAGGTGAGTTTAGCAAAAAGATAAATAAAGTCCAACGGTCAATATACTCGCTAGCTCACACATGTCTTCACCCCATAAATCACCAACTAAGACCTGTCATTCTTGTAAACATGAATGCCACAGTCAGTGGGGAGTAACTAAAGGTTCTCCCATCCACATTATATCAAAATTAACATAGCAAAGAACTCAAATAAGGCAATGCATAATAAATATAGGATACAATTCACTTGAACAATTAAGTATGGGATCATTCATGTTAGAACAAAAAGTAAAAGTAAGTTAGAATAGCAAATGAGTATGTCATAGACATATTTAAATCAGTGAAGTAAAGGAGAGAACATAGATACGGTTAGATAATCACAAACACGAATTCCAATAAAATGTGACATAGGAGACTATCCAAACTAAACAAAACTAGAACTTAAATCATGTGAGATAGATAAATGAGTATTCAATCGTCGTAATACATATAGTTGAAAACCATAGCCATTACGTACTTTGGAAATCTTCTAGCAAATATTGTAGGGGACGTGGCTATTAAGGTCACATGCGTACTCATGGCTTGCATCTCACCATAAGAACGGATGGGAGTATCAATCCCGGTGATCATATCGCAACTACAAGGCTTGCATCTCACCTATAGTGTCCGATAAGACCAAGACTCTTACATTCAACCACAGAAGACGTAAACTATGGTGTAGAAAGACATATGCCCATGACCATAAAAAAGCAAGCCATTTACTTCTCTAAGACTCAATTTCTCCTGGTAGGAAGACGATAATATATACGGTCCTAGTCTAAATCTGTCCAGACACTCGGGAAGTAACTTTAACCGATTCGACATGCGAAAAACATTTCCCATCCAAGACTCGATCGACAGAACGGAAGTCGAGTACCCCGAATTCGGCAGAACGGTACAAAAGAGGCGGAAAGAGCATGAGTTAACCAACACTTGGCAGAATGGAACAAGTAAGGCATAAAGATAAGTCAAGCAAGAAGGCGTAGCATTATTACATTTTCACAAGAATACGACTCATTACAAGGAGATGTTCAAGATAAGCATTCAATACTTGAAACTCGAAGAAGTTTCGACCATGAACGAGTAACAACTCATATGTGGAGTATATAATACCATTTAAATCTTATATAACTTGAATAAAACTTATATTTCATATTTATATGTCACTTGAGCTCAAAAATGGAACAAGTAATAACAAATGACTTAAGTGATACGAAACATATGGCAAAATGTAAACAAATGTATATGAATTCAAATATGAAGTATATATCATAATTTTACACTTTTCTATCATGAATAAACATTTTACTTCACAATTACATGTTACTTGAACAAAGTATAAAAACCAATTTATAACAAGTTTAGTACTCGAGTACAAGAAGGGTCAACTTCAAATGGCCATAACTTGATTTATATACATGACAATGAGGTGAAACTAATTGGAGGCACTACTACAAAAACAGGCAACCACAACGGCCCTTTAACAACGCTTATTCACGAAAATCATCAAAACACGTTGTAGAATTTATTCCGCGAATTTTACCAAACTTAATGACAACGGTTATGCGTTGTTAACCGTTGTTATTTCTTTTAACAACGGGTCATACTTAAACAACCGTTGTTAATAAAAAAACTAATAACAACGGTTAAAATTTAACCGTTGTTAATGGTTTGGCGCCAAATTAGTGAAAAGTAATCACAACGGTTATATTAGAACCCGTTTTTAATACGTTTTAACAACGGTTGTAGTCTCAATAACCGTTGTTATTAATATTATGAAAATCTTAAGAACAACATATTGCTTTATTCTGCTATACGCTACAAACACAAACACAAGCTAATACTGCTACTATATCATCCTCCATTCCTCCCCGATCGTCTCTCTGTCTTCATCTCCGTCACAATCATTTGTTGTCACGTCTTCTCCCCCTCATCGCGCGTGTTTATCAATCAGGTATATATATGTTTCTTAGCAACGCTTATTTCGTTTATTTGTTTGCCTATTATTGTATTTTCTGAATTAGTTGCCTATTATTACGAATGTAGAATAATGACTCGAACTTGGATGATTGATGCAAATATGAGTGACCGCACCTACAAGGATGGTTTAGCTGAATTTTATGAATTCGTTCGAACAATTTGAAAGGTTCTTCTAGTATTGCATGTCCTTGTGAAAGATGCGGTAATATTAGCTATATGGCTTTTCCGGACGTTAAAATACACCTAGAAAAGTGGAGATTTAGTCGATCCTATACACTTTGGATTTTTCATGGGGAATCATTAGAGGAAGAGAATAACTCTGAAGAAGATGATGTTGAGGTACACGAAAGGCTAACTGATGATCCTGAGTTTGCCGAGTTTTTTGAGTTGGAAGAGTTGGAAGTAGAGAAGTTGAATGTTGGGTCTATAGATAATGAAGAGAATGATGATGATTCCATTGCTTTTGAAGATGTAGGTGATGACACTAGTAATTGGGATGACCTTATTAACAACATGTATGAGAAGTTGTGTGAGTCTAAAGCACCTCTTTATCCTGGTTGTAAGTTCACAAAAATGTCGGTTGTGGTGAAGTTGTATAATATCAAGGGGGCAAATGGGGTGAGTGACACGTGTTTCACTAGTTTTTAGCCTTGATAAAGGAGTTGCTTCCTGATGGTAATGTTCTACCTGTTAAGACATATGAGGCGAAAAAACTAATAAGAGGAGGGGGTATGAAATATGAGAAAATACATGCATGTCCAAATGATTGCATATTGTATCGGAAATTATATCAAAACTTAACCAATTGCCCTAAATGTTTGGAGTGGCGTTATAAGGATAAGGAAGGGATCCCGGCTAAGGTGTTGTGGTATTTTCCATTGATACCAAGAGTCATAAGGATTTATGCGAATCCCGATGATGCAAAAATGTTAACTTGGCATGAAACAGGAAGAATAAATGATGGAAAGCTAAGACAACCGGCAGATGGTAAGCAATGGAAATCGTTCGACGCTAAGTATCCCGAGTTCGGCAATGAACCTAGAAACTTACGTCTAGCGCTGTCCACTGATGGAATGAACCCACACGGAAACATGAGTAGCCAACATAGTACATGGCCAGTAGTGTTGGCTATTTATAACTTACCTCCATATGTGTGCATGAAAAGAAAGTATTTGATGTTGTCGTTGTTAATTTCCGGCCCTAAACAACCTGGAAATGATATAGATGTATATTTGGAACCTCTTCTAGATGATTTGCGATTGTTGTGGGATAGTGGGATAGAAGTATTTGATGCATATAAGAACGAAACTTTCAATTTGAGAGCGATGTTATTGTGTACAATATCCGACTATCCGGCTTATGGCGACCTTTCTGGGCACACAGTTCATGGGAAAGAGGCTTGTCCATTGTGTGGGGAGGATATCGAGTCTGAATACTTGAAGTCTTCTCGTAAGTATGTGTATATGGGAAATAGGAGGTTCTTGTCTCATGACCATTGTTATCGCAAGATGCAAAAAGCATTCAATGGAAGACAAGAACTTCGTCAACCTCCTAGAATTTTGAGTGGGCATGAAGTTTATCAAAAAGTAAAGCATATTGAGATAGATTATGGGAAGAAGAGCGGCTCTAAATTGTCTACTCGTGGGTATAAGAAAAGATCCATATTTTTTGATAAACTTCCATATTGGCCGACCGGAGGTCGAGCATTGCCTCGATTTCATGCACATTGAGAAAAATGTCTGTGATAATATTATCAATACCCTTCCGAATGTTCCTGGTAAAACAAAGGATAACGCCGCAGCTAGGGAAGATATGAAAATGATGGGTATTAGGCTAGAGTTGGCACCACAGAAGAGAGGTAATCGTACATTTTTACCGCCAGCAGCTTTTACCCTTTCACGGAATGAGAGAAAAGAGTTCTGTGCATGCTTGAATGGAATTAAAGTGCCACATGGTTATTCGTCGAACATCAAAAGCCTAGTGTCGATGCAAGACCTAAAACTCACCGGGTTAAAGTCACATGATTGTCACACTTTGATGCAACAATTACTACCTGTGGCTATTCGTTCCATTTTACCCGAAAAGGTAAGATATGCTATAACTAGATTCTGTCTCTTCTTCCAGTCCATATGCGAGAAAGTCATCGATCCCGATGACGCGGATTCATTGCAGGACCTCGTTGTAACCTCTCTTTGTCAATTGGAAATGTATTTTCCACCCTCTTTCTTCACTATCATGATTCATCTGACCATTCACTTGGTTAGGGAGATTTTGTACCTTGGGCCCGTGTACTTGAGATACCCGTATCCTTTCGAAAGATTGATGAAAGTCTACAAGGACTATACATCTAATCGGTATCGTCCGGAAGGTTGTATTGCTGAACGCGCTATTTTAGACGAAGCTCTTTCATATTGTTACGCTCATCTCTCCCCTGAGGAGTTGATTGGCGTTCCTAAGAATCGTCATAGTGACTGGATGACCGGAAAAGGTATTAGGGGCCGGGTTGAAAAAATTGTGACACGTGAAATGTTGCATTTAGCACACATGTATGTGCTAAACAACGAAGATGAGGTGCAACCTTATATTCAACAACACAAAGATGAGCTCAAATACGATCACCAAAACAAGACCGAGAAGTGGATTGCGAACGAGCATACGAAGACGTTTCCCGAGTGGTTTAGGAATATTGTCTTACAAAGTCTTGATCAAACTGGTGATGACATCTCTCCTAGGTTACTACGTCTTGGTTTAGGTCCAAATGCCAGGGTCACCTTTTACAACAGTTTTGCCATTAATGGATATACTTTTTACACCCGCGAGCAAGATGAGGTGAGCACAATGCAAAATAGTGGTGTGAGTTCTGAATTTGAGGCAATGCACTTTGCTACTTCAAAAGATAAAAAGCCTATTTGGGGAAAATGCCTTTATTATGGTATTATTCAAGAAATATTGGTACTAGATTACATTGATTTCACACTGCCTTTGTTTCGATGTAACCGGGTTGATAACAACATCCATTGTGTCCGAAAGGATAAGATGGGATTTACGTTGGTCAATCTGGGTAAGGTTGGCAATAATAAGGATGATCCTTTCATAATGGCATCCCAAGCTAAACAAGTGTTCTATGTCACCGATCCTATGGATAAGAAGTGGTCTGTTGTACTGTCTATAAGGAAAAGAAGGAGTAGTCCATCCGATAATGATGATGATGATCGGGATGTCGTTTTTGAGGGAATGGATCGGTCTACCACACGTATCTTATTTCGACGATGTTGACACTGATCATGAGGACACCGAAAGCATCTATATGCGTGATGACCATGGTGAAGGTATTTGGGTTAACGAAGAAACTATGACATCCAAGAAACGTCCCGATCCTGAGATAGTTCATCGGGACATGTACAAGATATGCATGCATCTTTGGTGTAAGTTGTCTTATTTTCTTGATCTTATTATTAGATGTGGATCTTTGGTGTTGAAATTGCTGAATAATGTTGCGGTATGTATTGTTACAGTTTGGACCGTAATGGAATTACTGATAATTTAAAAAAAAAAAAGAGGTTCAACAATAACAACGGTTATATTTAAATTACCCGTTGTTAATACTTTCAACAACGGGTGTAGTACTTCTACCCGTTGTCAATTATATTTTTTGACATATTTCATTTTGGCGCAAATTTGGTGAACATATATTACAACGGGTATAGTTTACCCGTTGTAATAAAATTTTGACAACGGTTAACGTTTATTGACCCGTTGTTATAACATACAACAACGGTTTTGTTTTGAGCACCCGTTGTCAATAGGTTGTCTTAATAAAAAACTAATATAGAAACCCATCCAAAGATGCCATACACAAAAACACACACAACATTATTACTCCAACCGTTGGTATCCTGTGTTAATTCTTCTCTCTTCCTCGCTTTTTACATTCTCGTCGCCGGCCGTCGCCCGATTTAAAGCCCGATTCCGTTGCCTTCCCGCTCGTTCTCTTTATCATCATCATCAACAGGTATGTTCACTTTAATTTTGTGTTTCGTCATTAGGGTTTTAAGATGATCATCTTGTTTCTTTTTTCGTGCATCTGTTTGTTTTTCGTTTTCTTTGTTATCTTTATCATCCCGCATCATCTACTTTACTCCTCTTATCGGGGTTTAGGATTTTAGAAGCTCAATCTGTTGTTTTAAATTTTCATTCCTATTAGGGTTTAGGGTTTTAGATAATACTCTGCATGTACGTTGTTAAGTTGTTCATTTACTATATCATTCATATTTGGGTTTTAGGATTATCATGGGTGAAAAACGTAAAAGAAGTCAAAAGAATAATGAGCCTGGTGATAATAAGCCTGGTGAGAGGGGTGCTACGAAGTGCAAGAGAGTCCTTGCACTATAGCCGCTAAACAGTAGTTCGAAATAACATGGAGTGAGAAGGGTTTCCCTCTTTTCCAAATGCGGGTCTTTTCTCCAATTGGATTGGTGCTTGCACAAGACAGTTTGTGCCTATCCATTTAGATGATGTTAGAACTTTGAATCCAAAATTGGCGGAGTTATACTTGGCTCGTATAAAGGAAGGCTTTATTATACCCGATATAAGCCATGATGAGTATTTAATGCATAAGGCGGAGGTCCACAGGGCGGTGGAAGTGTGCCGTTGCTAGGGATTGGTTGTATGTGGACAAGGCAACGGGGAGATGCGTAAGAGCCCACCGGAAAACAAGTGTCCCACCATCAAGCAGGAAGAATGGGATCTTTTCAAAAAGATGAGAACTACTGAGAAGTTTCGGGTTAAATATCCTCGCCTTTTAACGATTTACCTATCATTTTTTTAATTAATGAGTCCTTTATATAATCTTTTTATTATCTCATCAACTTGCGCTTTTATATAATTATTTGAAGTCCGTTAGCACAAGAAATCGTGCTAACATTTCATGCAAGAAGGGGAAATTCTATGGTTCTCGAGGCGGTTCTGAGAAAGATAGAAGAGGACCTCGTAAGTAGCATGCATTATTCCTCAGCCTGTGAGACTTTATTTTTTTAATCACACTTGGACTTGCATTGATACACATTTACGTGTATAAATGTTACCATGTTAATGTGTAGGTGGCAAAGGGAGTGAAAGAGGTGGATCGGCATGTAACTTATAAACATGGGCACACGCCTAAAGGATCCCTATCGTCGCATGACAAATACGATGTGGAAGTTTTGGCCAACATAGTAAGCATTATTTTATTAAGACGAGTTCATTACTAACTTTATTATTTTAGTCACAAATATAATTTGAAGTTTATTTAATATATTATAGGATAACGTATTGAAAGAGGTAGAAGAAGGGAAATT
Source organism: Silene latifolia (assembly GCF_048544455.1). Taxonomy (NCBI): domain Eukaryota; kingdom Viridiplantae; phylum Streptophyta; class Magnoliopsida; order Caryophyllales; family Caryophyllaceae; genus Silene; species Silene latifolia. The sequence goes on along the minus strand of NC_133536.1, from coordinate 125,427,997 downwards.
CACTCCCAGTGGTCGTAATGACGTTCTTGCTAGAGCGATCGGCCGACCCGAACATCCAGGTCGTTTGAGGGGCGTCCCGTTACAGGTTGGAGTAACGAAATATTATGGGAAAACTGCCCAGATAAAGAAGAAAAGGAAGACTAAGTCCGAGAAGGCTGACAATGTAACATTTATTCTATTATTTTCATTTAAGTTCAATTCACATGTTATTGTTGGGATAAAAATTGCGACACATTACATTCTTGGCAAGCGACTTGATTAATGGCATCCGTACTACTAAAGCTGAATCTTTGGAGGTAAGCTTTCCGAAGAAGAAGTGAAGATGATGGAGGATGTCATTTCTAAAGGGGGTAATAATAAGGTACAACAGATTGGTGAAGAGGCCGCTACTACCTTGGCAATACATGAGAAGGAAGTATCGGTCAACGAGATTCGAAGGATCGGTACCTAATAATGCTTCTTAAGTTGTAACAACTAAAGCCGATCAGGTACCTAATATACTTCCTTATTTTTCTTTTTTTTTTTTTGGGTAAGATCGGGGGTGTGTTCACCGCCAACTTCGACATGGTGCCATTGAATTGGTTAATTTTATTAGGTAAATAATGGGTCTGAAAAGGAGATGCAACTTGATGAGAAGACGGCTGATGGAAAACAGCATACATCCCCTTCAAGTCAGTTCCCTGTTTTCAATAAGGTATGCATGAAGTGTTTAATTAGTTAAATTTATATGAATGCTGAAGTTTGTGCAAAAATCGGCCCGAGACAGAAAGCGTTTTTGCAAAATCTTTGAATCTTTGAAGCGTTTTTGCAAAGATATAATAATAATGTATGTATGTGTATATTCCTCGGGCCGTAGACAAGAGGCCGATTATTCTTGCTCGACCCTAATAGAATCGAAAAGCCACATGTGCGTGTTGGCCGGGGTCTCGTAGAAAACAAACTGCGCAGCGAAAATCGTAGTTCATGGCGAAAAACTTTTGCCGAATCATAGAATAGTAGAGATAACTACGGTCAATCCAGGCCATGAAAAACTTCCACTTCTGTCCCATTCGTGACGACATTACCATTCTCGGGAGATGCGCTTGGAAGTTTCATCCAATGGCTCGATACTCACATCTTCTTGGCGAAGATATCTCCTTTGAGAAGCGGAAAGCGATTGGGGTTAGAAGAAACACCTTTATATATATATATATATGTGTTACATTTTTAATTGTTGAATGTTTTTATATGTTATTTTTTTTTTTGTAGGGAACAAAAAAGGCGGCTTTGGCGGATAAGCCTAAGTCCACAGACATGCCAACGACCTCGACTTCACAACAACTTGATGAGGTATGTATTTAATTAAGTACGCTTTTATTTTTATTACTCCAACTAGGATATGTTATTACCTTTGGATTTGTTATTATTTTAATTATCTATACTACATGTGTAGGCTGGTGGTAGTAGCACCACATCAAAGACTCATTCTTTCCCTAGTGAAAGTTAGGAGTATAAACTCCACAATATATAAAGGGAAGGATTACATGCAAAAAGTAAGAACGGAGACGATGATGAGACTGTATGAGGAGGCTGGCCATCGCATAGCCTCCGAGCAACTGATAATTATTCCGCTCGAGGAGGATATTCTAGGGGCTGAGCGCCAAGCTGCTATATCATGGGATCTGCTAGCCGTATGGGCTGGACTAGACCAGATTGATATATCACACATATTTGTTTGGATGAAGTAAGTTTCTTAATAAATAATTTCATAGTCTAATATTCTGACTACTAGGTAGATAGTGTTTTAAATACCGGAATTAATACCGTAATAATGTAGGATATTGCAATTGAGAGTGATCCCCGAGAAGAAAATTCCATCCGATCACTACGGTTCCTGTGCCCCTATGTTTTATCTTTATTTATTTTGGATTTCTCGTTCGATCAACGGGTAGATTATATTGCTCAAAGAATTGACGACAAACAAGAAGTCGATTTTTGGCGTTTATAATGAAAAAGGGTAATAAACAAATTAATATTACGTTTCCCCCTACAATTGCATTTTCATAACTAATACTCCCTCCAAGTGATATGTATCTTCCCCTTTCTCTAATATATGTGAGGAGTATTTTATTGAAAGGGGAAGATTGATAAAACTTGGAGGGAGTATATGTACTTGTTAATAATGATGATGTCTCTTGATGTAGGACTCATTGGGTGCTAGCAGCCATCATGCCGACAAAGAAAAAAGTTTTCTGGTTGGACTCTTTACATCAGCAACCAAGCGAGACTTTTAAGCGCTTGATTAATATGTAAGTTTATAATACTGATTTATTTATAATAACATTAAGTTTCAATTTTTATTTATAGAAAAAAGCTCATTTTTGCCCCTACCAAAATGAGTTTCTGCCTCCTTTTTTTTTTTTTTTTTAAAAAAAAGGGCCTTTGAGAAGAAAAGAGCAAACGAGCAGGATCAACCCACGAAAGATTCTGATGTTGGCCCTGATTTTATTACGATAACAGGGGTACGTGCTCAAATACAATAATATTAAGTGCAAAATCTGTGTTTAATACTAATACAATACCTAAAGTTCAAGATTCTGATGTAAGCCTTCTCTCGTCTGTTTGTTTTTATGTAATAATAGCCTCGCCAAATCGGATAGCATACAATGTGGATACTACGCTTGTCGGTTCATGTTGGAGATTATTAGGCGAAGATATATCATTATTCCTCCAAAGGTTAGTAATTTAATAATGTGTTTATTACTTTTTTTAAATTAGAGTTAATGTTGTCTTGCTTGTCGCTATATATGCCATGATGTTGCTATGTTGTCTTGCTTGTTGCTATATATACCATAATGTCTTCTCTTTGTTTTTTCCGCAAGTATGCAATCAACCCGTCGAAAGTTGAGCGTAAGACTCAAATATAGATATAGACGAGGTAAGAGACATGTGGGGCAACTACGTCTTAGAATATATTAGAAATGCATGATACTCAGAGTTTAGATCAACTTATTAGTAAATTTTTGTTGAAGTTAGGGAATGATTAGTTCATGTAAATTCAACTCCTTGTAAGTATATATATATATGATGATGCAAATTTCTTTGTTGTGGTTGAATTGAATGTATTGAGTTCGATGAACCCAAATTTGATTTATCTTTGGTCTTTGCTGATATATGCGAGTTTTTGAATGGCATGAAACAAATTAAATTTTTCAAAACATTAGGAGTTCGTAATAAAAACGGTTACTAAAAAAAAACCGTTGTGAATACCTTTAACAACGGGTTAATAAAAATAACACCGTTGTGAATGACATTCACAAATACCCGCGCATAATATTCAACAACAGGTTTTAATCGAAGAACCGTTGTTAAAAGTATTCACAATTTTGGAGGTAAAATTACAACAACGGGTATTAAACATTAACCGTTGTTACTAATAATTTCAACAACGGGTATGTAACATAAACCCGTTGTGAAAAGACTTCATAATTTTGGAGGGAAAGTTACAACAACGGTTATACATAGGACAACCGTTGTTATATTATTCCCTCCAAAATTTTGAGACACTTTCCACAACGGAGAACACCCAACAACAACGGCTTTTAACCGTGGTGAATACTTTTAACAACGGTTTCACTAAATAAGCAAACCGTTGTAAATACCTTCTACAACGGCCGCTTTAACAACGTCCGCTTTTTTATTTTACAACGGTTTTTACCCGTTGTTATAGGCTGTATCTCTAGGTGATAGCTTATCCAATTACGGTTCTAACGGTAGGTCATAAGCCCAAAACAAACAAGTAATGAAGGAGTTATGACCAATTTACGAAAACCGGTCCAGGCTATAGCCAAGGTCGATCGACAGCAACAACCAGTCGATCGACCACCTGCAACAGACGAAATTCCATCAACCATTCGACAGCCCATTTAGAGGCTATTACCCAACAATTCTCAAGCATGAACAAGTCGGAATTCGCCCACGTAAACAACCCAATTACAATAGTGAATCCATAGCTTAATTAAACATGTTAACAAGGAGTATTTAAAACGGATTGTAATTAACATATGTAAACAAAAGACTAGAAATTTCTTCACACCAACATGGGTATTATGTGGAAATCCAACACATTCAACAATACACATGAAAATTTCATAAAGGTTCACACTTTATCCAACATATGAGTAAAACACAACATATAAACACACAATTTTGACATAATATCGAGTAACCTATCACCGTTACCTTATTAACCCTTAATCTCTAATGAACTCGTCTAACTTTCAAGAATCCACTTCCGGGTCAACTAATCCTTCCCCTAAACATAAGAAAACACAAATTAAGACTAAGAACTAAAAAAAGTTAGGGTACCGTGTAGAAAACGTTTTGGTCAGCCCTTATGGGTGAAGAAACTTGGTTTCTTTCTTACCTAGAAAGATGGAGGACGATGAGAGGAAGAGATAGGCGCAAAAAGCACCGGATTCCGTTGAGAAACGAAGAAATGGCATCCGTCTTAAGATTGATGTTTGTTGGAGGTCTAATGGAGTTGGTGAAGAAGATGTATGCTGAAATTTTAGTGAAAGAAACTGGTGGTGGGGTCTTAGAATAAGGGTTAGGTGGAGCGAAAAAGGTTGGTGGGTTGTCTTAGTCAAACTTGGTCAAAAATCACGTTTTGAGTCGATTTTGCGCTAAAAAACACGCCTAAAGTCTACTATAAACTCAATGCGGAAAATATTATTATTATTATTATTATCAGAATACGACTAAAAGTATATTTTTATAGGAATTGGCCTTCAAAAATATAATAATTTAAATAAAGCGATTAAAATATTTTAAAACCATTTTGCGAAAAGAGCCGGTGTTACAATCATCCCACCTTTTAAAACGTCTCGCCCTCGAAACCTTAAAGTAGAAGATGAAAAGTTATAGAGATAAAGTCGGACTTTTCGAAATCGACATCCAAAACATTTACAAAGTTTGATAATATAAAAATTAGAATTCCTTTAAAAGTTTCAAGAAGAATCTTCCAAACGCGTAAGTTTCTTGTCAAAGGAACGGAAGTGCTCTCGTTGCACATTCAAGAACATTGACATTCAAAATCAAAGACAAGGTCAAATACCAAATCATTTGCAGAAATCCAAAATCAAAATTCTTCCAAAAAAATATTTATGGAGAGTTTTCAAAAGTACAAGTCTCCTTCACTGGAACGTAATTGCTCTTGTCGTACACACAAGAGCGCTATCTTTCCAAGTCAAAGACAGGGTCAAAACAAAATCATTCGCTGATAAGCGTAGGACAAGTTATTAGACGTCTTTAATAACGAGTCATAACATCCCATCAACGACAAACCCAAATGAATATGATAATACATTTAAATTTTGTTTTGCAAAAGCCGGGCGAAAGTAAAATATCCATTTTCAAACTAAAAAAGAAGTTAAGTTTTTGAAAATGTAACATTAAACTTCGACAAAGAATCAAATTTTTCTAAGAACCTACCAAATTGAAAGCAAACTTTCATTTTCAAACCTTTCAAATAAGTAAAGTTTTGCCAAAGTAACACAAAATTTTAACCATGAACCCAAACTGGTAACTCAAATTGGTTAGAAATTGCACAAAATGAAAAGCAACTTAGACATCACAATTACAAAGCACGCTAAGGAACCCAAACTTAAGCAACAAAACGACTATGACGAACTTTTAAGGGTAAAAAGTCACGGTAAGGTCAAGAAGGATGTCAAAGAACATAGAGTTTTATAGGCCACTAGTATCAAACTCAAAGGGAAGCACAACGAACAAGGAAGAGAGCTATGAACGGTAAAGCTTATGGTCAAAGAGAAAGGGAGACTAGACAACAAGGAAACGCCACATACTCAAATCATAAATAACAACGTCATCTTAAACGGTTCCTCAAACATCCCTAATAATTAGTCTTATAACCACATTACTTCCAAGGATTTCCTAAATCAACTTACGTCACTTTACTTCTAAGCTATTCCACGAAACAAAATACTTCACCACACTTGTGATTCAACAACTCTTAATCATTAAACATCCACAAACGACTTCCACAAAAACAAGATCAAAACTACTAACAAAGCTATACTCATACGTAACAAATGTCAAAAGACAACACCAATCTATGTATGGTTATCAACATCATAAAGGTGTCTTTTTCTAAACTCACATCATAAACTTTATTACTTGTTTACTCCTAAAGTAACAACGCTCAACCTACTAAGCTTTCCAATCCCAAATACGATTAACAAAGTCAAGTTCCATAACCTCTGTAACATATGCAGCTCACACTTTACACAAAGAATTCCACCAATCGATCACACCCACTTTATGTCAAGCAACTAGGCATAAGAATTACCAAGGTATGTCTCACCACAATACCTAAGCCTTTCTAACAACACAACCTCTCAAAACAAGGGTTATGGGTCAACAACAAACAATCTCCACAAAGCCAAATTATCCAACCAAAATTAACATCCCACAAAAGAAAGAGAACTATCTACAAGGCGTCAAGGGAGGATAAGCAAGGAACGAAGGACAAGTTGGGAGGGTAAAATAAAAGAGAGTTAGAAAGAAGAAATAAGCATCAAGATGTAAATAGTAAGGCAAGGTACACTAAGAACGAGGAATATCTTCGAGGAAGTAGAAGCATTCTTCAAAAGGTTGATCAAATCTTCAAGTTTCGGTAATAGGCACCACGTCTTGATCACCACATAGGTAAGCTCACGGATATTGATCTAAGGGCACAAAAATCATTAATTGACAATCAACAAACATGTTAGAATCTACCACAAGGCATACACAAAGAGACTACCAACTTAGGTCCTTATTTCTACCCATTTCTCATTCATTATTTAAAGTCAAGTTCAAATTTAAATTTGAGGTACACGTGTGTGCGTTGGGAGCAACATAGGTTCCGATACCAACTGTGACACCCCGCGATAAAACGGATAATATAATAAATAAATTTAAGTGGAAATTATGAAATTTTTAAAACTTTTATTTACTAGATAGAGTTTAACATTCGGGATTCACTAAAACTCGACGGAAAGCAAGTCTGCGGAAATAAAGTAAAGGTTCATACAAACACGATAGTCAAAATTGAGGAAAATATATCCCACGAATGACAAGACGAAAATAGGTAAGTTTATTAAAAAGATTAATAAAGTCGAACGGTCAATGTACTTGCTAGCTCACACATGTCTTCACCCCATAAATCACCAACTAAGACCTGTCATTCATGTAAACATGAACGCCACAGTCAGTGGTGAGTAACTTACGTTTCTCCAAGCCACATTATATCAAAATGAACATAGCAAAGAACTCAAATAAGGCAAGGCATAATAAATACGGGATACAATTCACTTGAACAAATAAGCATGGGATCATTCATGTTAGAACAATAAGAGAAAGTAAGATAGAATAGCAAATGAGCATGCCATAGGCATATATAAATAAGTGAAGTAAAGGAAAACATAGATACGGTTAGTTAATCACAAACACGAATTCCAATGAAATGTGACATAGGCGACTAGCCGACTATCCAAACTACACAAAACTAGTACTTAAATCATGTGAGATAGATAAACGAGTATTCAATCGTCGCAATACATATTTTTGAAAACCATAGCCAATACTTTGGAAAGTTTCTTGCTGATATTGCACAGGACGTGGCTATTAACATCACATGCGTACTCATGCTTGCGTCTCACCATAAGAACGGATGGGAGCATCAATCTAGGCGATCATATCGCAACTAGAAGGCTTGCATCTCACGTCTAAAGTCCGATACGACCAAGACTCTTACTTCTCTAAGCATCAACCACATAAGACGTAAACTCTCATGTGGAAAGACATATGCCAATCACCATAAACAAGCAAGACATTTACTTCTCTAAGACTCAATTCTTCCTGGTAGGACGACGATAATATATACGGTCCTAGTTTAAATCTGGCCAGACTCTCGGGAAATAACTTTATCCGATTCGACATGCGAAATACATTTCGCAACCAACACTCGATCGACAGAACAGAAGTCGGGTACCCCGAATTCGGCAGAACGACACGAAAGAGGCGGAAAGAGCATGAGTTAACCAACACTTGGTAGAATGGTAAAAGTAAGGTGTAAACATAAGTGAAGCAATAAGGCATAGCATTATTGCATTTTCACAAGACTGGGACTCATTACAAGTAGATGTTCAAGATAAGCATTCCATACTTGAACGAGTAAAGATTCAACCATGAACGAGTAAGAACTCATATGTGGAGTATATAATACCATTTCAATCTTATATAACTTGAATAAACCTTATATTTCATATTTATATGTCACTTGAGCTCAAAATGGAACAAGTGATAACAAATGACATAAGTGATACGAAACATACGACAAAATGTAAATAAATGAATATGAACTTAAATATGAAGTATATAACATCATTTCATGCTTTCCTATTATGAATAAACATTTTATTTCACAATTACATGTTACTTGAACAAAATGAATTAACTAATACGAAACACGAGGCAAAATGTAAATAAACCAAAACCGAACCACATTTAAGCTTAACAACCAAAACCGTTGTTTAACATGTGAATGAGTGTAGATACCCAGTATCTGCTGAGACTCCAACAAACATCCGATGATTATCGGACTATAACATGCTTTGGAATCGCGACGTTTGATCGACAGTTCGTGTACAACTTTACGTCAGAAAACTTAAAACGATTTCAAAAATAAAACTTTTCAAAAGTACCTGGAGTGTTTAATTCACGACGACGGGGTCGCAATGACACTAACTAAAGTCAAAACCGACACCGGACCAAAAACCGACTCAAAAATTCAAATCCCGATTCCAACAACGAGTCAAACCGAGTCAACCACAAAAAACAAACCATTCAAAACCTTCTATACTAAGATTTCCCGGATTCATGAATGGTCAAGTACCAAACTTGTGACTACAAATCCTAGGATAGAACAAATCATGATTGCGTTTATGTGAAAGCGACAACTCACCTCGAAGACCCACGACGTGGCTCGCGCCTCTTTGAGCAGCCCAGGTGGCCACGTCGCTCAAAACTCACACAACCACTCATTTTCCTATAAATACCCCTCAAATGCCACCATTTGAGAACTTACGCGAGTGTCCGCCCCCTCTTTTCTCCCTTAAAATTCTCGACTCGACTTCCTAAGTCACAATCCGACGCGTATTTACGACCTACCGATCGTAAATACAAGCCTTACACATTGTTTGGTACCGTCATCGTGCATTAAATCACTTGACCGACCACTTCGACCACTACACCATCACTAATCTTAATAAAACACTCTTTTTACTTACTAAAACGGTTTTTCGACCAAACGAGTTGTTACACTTACGTCGGTTTCTCGCCATAACCAAGCATGTAAGTATGAGGGTGTAAAAATCCTTCTTTTATCATGTCTTTACTTTTTTCATGACTATAACATGCTAAATCATGCATAACACGATCCAAAACATAGGGTAGACGAGCCAAAACTGAGTTTTGGCCTGAGACAGAAGCCCCTTGTTCTGCACAGAGGCTCGCGCCTCAATGGGGTGTCCAGGTCAGACTCAACCGTGTTTGTTCTCGTCTTTCCTCATTAATTCACTTTCATATTTGTAATCGGTTTTTACCATTTCAAATATTTTCAAATCTCTTTTATTTTATTTGCTTTTACAAGTTTTTAACCATAAAACATTTTTCACCCTTGGTTCCTAATACCATGACGGTTTAATCCGTGTTTCGGTGATAATATTTGGTTAACTACATTTAGAAGGTATTTTAAAACCTTTTATTTCATTTCTTTACATTTTGGAAGGTATTTTAAAGCCTTTCATCATTTCTTTACATTTCCAAAATAAATGTACTAGTCACCAACACAAAGTCATCCATGGTTCTACATGCCATGCCGGATTTTAACCCGGGTACGATGATGAGTATCGACTAATTATATTCGAATCAACTTAAAACAATTAGTTCATAATTACTTTTAAAACTATTCATGTCAAGCTTATAAAGTCGAACCTGACACCGAATATCATCAAAATAATGATGATTATTCGAGTCTCGTTCCTCAAATCAACAAATACGGTCTAAACGACCCTTTCAAACCAAAACGGGTTCAAATACCCATTTTTCAACACGTTTTATAAACGTTTTTCAAATGGTCGGAATGCGTCTTAAACCATTGACTGACCCGCGCCTAAACAGGCTATTTCTTTCCTATTTTCAAAACTAGGGGAGACTCCCTTGCACCGCCAACAGGCTCGCGCCTCATGTGGCCGCCTGGTGCAGGGTCTATTCCCTTTCCAGCATTAGTCAAGGACGATCCCGACTCCGGTCAACCTGGATATAGGACGGATCAGATGACTAATTTGCTCATTCAAAATCACATTTGCAAAATGCCTTACTAAGACAAATGGATCACGTTATGCACCATAAACCTAATACGGTAAATGGATGTTTAATTTCCGTCTTGCATGCAAATCAACCATAAATCCAACTCGACATCTTATACTTGATACTTGGATTAAATCAACAGACATAGAAAGCTCTCACATGTTAGGTTTAAATTATTGGATGCGCATTCATGCATTTAAACCGTTTTATCAACTTTTGCATTCAACCAACCAAGATCGATCAGTAGAGGCCACTACCGCGGGCGAGATTGCATTGTCTGATTAAAGGGCTTCCAAATACGTACCTTCACCTCTTACTCAGAAACTTTGGATAATAGACGACCTTATCCAGGGCGTACGAGAGTCATTCTAGAGATAGGATGCTAAAGAGGGACGATTCCTTATCTTTAGTACCTATGTCAAACACTACTTTGTGCTTCGTTTGACCGGGGTATAAAGTGGATTCGAACGGGTTCCAAGCATCCCACAAATGCTTGGTGGCAACTCCGAACATCTCTAATCGTTTCGAGACCCTTACCGAGACGAAACCGACCGATCTAAAATGATCCGGTCGAAAGCATCTTTACGTCGCCGAGCTTGGCTTTCAAAGGACCGCTGCCATTGTCCACAGATCGGCTGGGCATACGCAGGTGGCTACATCCACAGATTGGCGACTCCGCTGGGGAGAACTAGGACACTTACGTCTTTCTGATCCCTAGATGGTGAGACTCGAACGAGGTCTTGGTTGGAATGCATTAATTGATATTACGGTCACGTTCGGGTTCTTTGTCCGGGCCCATAACCTAACCCTTTTCGACCAATTGGCTCGTCTCGTCGGCGTGACTTTTCTCATCCCCGCGTTTTGAATCCCGATTGAGTCAAGCATACCATTGACGTTACACATTTCTGTTTCGTCAAAGAGCTTTCATCACTTTCGAGCACAAGGCTAGGGCACCCTCCTTACACATTTTGTTTGGATTGGTATCCCTCTCGCAAATCGGGGTTTGATTGCCTGGTGTGTAACCCACCCTTCTAAGCCAAAACCCGTGTCAGTATTATGGATAATATAATTAAACAGTGAGTGCTTATGTGCTACTTGATCATAAGTCCTTCCGTGTCATTTTCAAACTTTCAAAAAACACCTTTGTGTGCCGTTATAATGGCCATTTCAAACCTCGGTCTTTCGCCGACCGTTGCCTTACAACACGCCTTTCTAGGCCCTCATAATGACGATTTTCAAACCTGATTTTTATAACCATTTCTTAACGCCTTTCTAGGCCGTCGTAATGACGATTTTTAACCCCGGTTTCTATAACTATTTCAACACGCTTTTCTAGGCTGTTATAATGACGATTTTCAAACTCGGTTCCTACAACCATTTCAAAATCACCTTTTTACGCCTTTATAATCGCCGCGTCTAGACACGGACTTTAACCCGTTTCGCGCCGACAATGGCTCTTTCAAACCCGAGAAAAGCACACACCCTTTTCTCGAGACACTTGCGAGATCCCGAGGACCATGCACCGTCCCCGAGACCTCTTCAAACATTTCAAACCCGATTTTCAAAACATACAATTTTGAATTTAAAAAAAAAACCGACTTGGGAAACAGTACATTGTTTTCCGAGCCGACTCAAACTCAAAACCGTCTTTTGCAAACAAACTTAAGACAACCCTTTCAACTAACCGACTTGCGGATATCTTTATCCTCAAAAGCCGTCCACAAAGCAACAAATGAATCTTTTTGAAAATTTCTATTTTCGAAAACTTCAGTCAACCATTCCAAATCCGCCTCGTGTCTATCGAGTCGAAGCAAACGTACTTATGGGTCTTTACTTATGAGTCGTCTCACCACGAGACTTGTCCAATGGCGTCACGCCACTACATTGGACGCATATCAAAAGTTCGGTCAACACCGTCACGTCATAAATCGAGTCAGCACCGAGGTACCACACACGGTCATCCTCGTCTTGTTGAGTCTGCTCTTTGTCTCGTCCTTCGTGTTGTCTGCATTCAGTCTTTGAACCGTGTCGGATTGAGTTGTAATGTGAGCCGTTTTTCTGCCTCAGAGCCATAGCCCCGTCTTCAACTTCATCTGTCAACAACGACAACAATGATAACAACAGAGATGTCACGACTGCTGAACTAGCCAGCCTGCTCACTGCTCTTTAGGTCACCCTGGATCGTGTCGAGACCCGTATCGACAACCTGGAAACCAAGTAAACTAGAGAACATAACACTCCACCTCCGACTGAAACTGAGAAGAGGCTAAAGCTCTTGGAAGAACAGCTCCTAGCCCGGGGTAATAATATCCATCTTGAGAACAACCGAAGGTTCGAACCTGTTGGGGATCAGCTACCCGACAAATTTACACTGACTGATGTACCCAAGTTCAAAGGAGTGGAAGACCCACTCAATCATATCCGTGCCTTCAAAGACTACATGGCCATAAAAGGGGTTAAACAAGAACTTTTCACCCGGATCTTTCCGTCCTCTTTGGAACCGATCCCTCGCCAATGGTACTACTCCCTTGATCCGAAGAACCTTAATACTTGGGATGAGGTCGCAGTTGAATTTGCCAAGCAATATGCCAACAATGTTGAAATCCAAGACAATACCCGTACTCTTGAGGTCCTAACCCAGAACGACAAGGAGGGATTCACCGAGTTCTTAACCCGTTGGAGGAGGGTAAGTACTCAGCTGGTCAGCAAGCCGAGCGAGTCGACCTTGGTGAAAACGTTTGTCAACAATCTCTGCCCAGTGTATGCCAATCTACTGAGGTACCAGAACATTAAGACCTTCCAGGATCTGCAAATCCTGGGGACACGCATTGAAGATGACCTTCGAAAGGGTGTCCTAGCCATGACCACTAGCAGAGGCTACCAGGGATCCACCTCAACTGGATCTCGCCCTTATAGCCAGACAAACAAGACTGATGAGGTCAACCTCGTTGAACCGACCGCTAAGAAAGCTGAGCGCCCCCAGAGAGTGTTCACTAATATAGGGTCAACTTATGCAAGCGCCTTGAAGAGGCTAATGGACCAAGGGAAATTACAACCAATCGGACCCACCCCGGATCCGGCCGATGCTAAGAAATACCGCTTCTGGAACCCTAATGCCTACTGTCAGTACCATCAAGGGAAAGGGCATGACACAGAAACATGCTTCAAACTCAAACACATCATCCGAGACATGATTGAGAAAGGGGAATTGCCTTTACTCCCGCCAACTAAGCCAAACAACAAAACCAACCCTTTGGGAATCCACGCCATCTCCGTCGATGAGCCGACCCTGGACTGCTCACACCTCATCCTGCCAGTTGATGACGAGGTGAATGCCTTGGAAAAAGATCCCTCGGACGGAGTATTTGTGTTCAGTGCCGCCACTATGATCGCCATGTTTCAACAGGTTGAGGAAGCCATAACTAGTCTCTCCGAAAGGATCACCCGACTTGACGATGCCTAACATCGACTTATTTGGAGAGATGATGTTGAAGATGTCTATATCGTTCCGGAGAAACAGGCGAAAGAGATCGGCCACCTTACCCGGTTTGGACGCCCATATCAAAACCCGAACAATCCAATGGTCGTTCCAACAACGAATGACCAAGTTGTCCCGGACATGGACACTCAACCAAAGGCTCCCGAGAATTCAATCCTCAAACAACTCCAGAAGGCAAAAGCCGAAATCTCAATTTGGCAACTGATTGCTACATCCTTCGAGCATCGGCACGCTTTGCTACAAGCCTTGGGAAAATTAACTGTGCCCTCTACCTCTTCCCCTGAAGAAATAGTGGCACATATGACAAGGGACGCCCCTGACTTGAACAACTCGGTCGTCTTCTCTGGCGAAGATATCCCTCCCTTCGGAGCCGATCATAATCTTGCCTTGTACATTACCGTACAATGTCTCAAGAAGAATGTGCCCATGGTCCTTGTGGATGACGGATCCGTAGTAAATGTCATTCCCCTCAAGACGGCTCACAAACTGGGCATTAAGAAAGGTGATTTGGTCCCGACAAATCAAGGAGTACACGCTTATGACGGCACTCGTCGTAAGGTCGCAGGGCTTATCACTCTAACCGTCGCAACCGGACAACTGGAAAGGCAAACCAGTTTTCAGGTGGTCGACATCGACGCCTCCTTCAACATGCTCCTGGGACGTCCCTGGATTCACGCCGTCAAGACATTTACCTCAACTCTCCACCAGAAGATCAAGGTCCTCTTCAACGGGAAAACAATCCCAATTCCTGCTTCCCCGATCAAAGCTGTCATAAGAAAGGGAATAGCCTCCCAAGCCATTGAAGAAGATGATAATGAAATGTGGGGATTCCAAGCCGTAAACGCCATAACGGACGAGTCAACACCCTCTAATTGTGATCCGTTTGCCAACCTCACAGTCAACCGCATTCTGATGCGCCAGGGTTACTTCCCGGGTTTACCTCTCAATCCACTGAAAAGCACCTTGCCTCCTTTGAAACAGGCTAAGGTCCCCAACATCCCCTTCGGGCTAGGATACGAGCCTACCGATGAAGATATCTAGGAAATGAACCTCCTAGTTCGAAAGCGCAAGAAGCACGGGGTTATTCTCCATCCCTATCATCTGACCCTCAATGGATACTTTGTCCCCGAGGGAGAGTCCGAGCTCTACCATGGCTTTCCGGAGCCGATCTATGACTCTGTGACCAAGACCAGGTACCCGGGTGTGGAAGTCTTCCAGGACTTCTACTTCATCCCCGACAACACCGAAGCTGCATCAACCGAGTGCAAGTCGTCCTCATGCCTCGACGGACAAGCTGTCACTCTCCTCTTTGGAGAGGACAACATCAAGCGCCTCGACTATGAGGACATTATCAACATCGCTCTGAAGGACAATCAATTTGACCCAACCGCCTTGATCTCCGACACTGACCCGGAGAAAGCTACACAGGGCTGGAGGAAGACCGTCAAGTGGACCGATCACCGAGGCCGCATTCTCAAGATCACAACTGGAGAAGGCCCAATGTTCAAGGAGGGAAGTGAAGAAGAATCTAAATCTGAGTCTGAGTCGGAGTCAGAGTCTGTCATAGCTCCTAACACTCCTGATGTCCTAGTCAAGGTCCCCTTCCCACTGTTATATCACAAGCTTGTGGCTGCGTCAGAGGCTGAGTCTACTAGGGTCATCCCCACTCCCATGAAAGGTGACAACCTGGAGCCTGTTCCAGGGGCCACCTCCTCTGCCGTGTCGCCTCTGACTAACCATGAGATGTCTGTCCTCTCCGAGCTTTTCGCTCATGTCAACTTAATGAACGCTAAGTTTGCTTATGACTCGTCTCAATTTAACTGCAATGCAATTCTGAATGCTATGAGGAATTTGACTTGAGTGACTACCCACTGCACCTAGCCAAAGAACTTGACAAACGGGAAACCAGAACCCCCGTCATTGAGGAGACCAAACCTATTAACGTAGGAACCTACAACACACCTCAAGAACTTAGGATAGGGACAACCCTGTGTAGATATCCAGTATCTGTTGAGACTCCAACAAACACCCGATGATTATCGGACTACAACATGTTTTGGAATCGCGGCGTTTGATCGACAGTTTGTGTACAACTTTACGTCGGAAAACTTAAAACGATTTCGAAAATAAAACATTTCAAAACATTTCAAAAATACCTGGAGTGTTTAATGCACGACGACGGGGTCGCAATGACACTAACTAGAGTCAAAACCGACACCGGACCAAAAACCGACTCAAAAATTCAAATCCCGGCTCCAACTAGTCAAACCGAGTCAACCACCAAAAACAAAACATTTCAAAACCTTCTAACTTAAGTTTTCCCGGATTTATGTTTGTTCAAGTACCAAACATATGACTACAAAACCTAGGATAGAACAAATCATGATTGCGTTTGTGTGAAAACGACAACTCACCTCAAAGACCCGCGACGTGGCTCGCGCCTCTTTGACCAGCCCAGGTGGCCACGTCGCTCAAAACTCACACAACCACTCATTCTCCTCTAAATACCCCTTAAATGCCCCTCATTTGAGAGTTACGCGAGTGTCCGCCCCCTCTTTTCTCCCTTAAAATTCTCGACTCCACTTCTTAAGTCACAACCCGACGCGTATTTACGACCTGCCGATCGTAAATACAAGCCTTACACATTGTTTGGTACCGTCATCGTGCATTAAATCACTTGACCGACAGCTTCGACTACTACACTGTCACTAAACTTAAAACACTCTTTTTACTTACCAAAACGGTTTTAAACCGAGTTTTTTTCCGATCAAACGAGTTGTTACACTTACGTCGTTCACTCGCCATAACCAAACATATAAGTATGAGGGTGTAAAAATCCTCTTTTATTAAGTTTTCATTTGTTTCATGACTATAACATGCTAAAACGTGCATAACATGAACCAAAACATGGAATAAACGAGCCAAAACTGATTTTTGGCCTGAGATAGAAGCCCCTTGGTTCGCCGGCTTGCTCGCGCCTAAATGGGGTATCCAGGTCAGAGATCAACCGTGTTTGTTCTCGTCATTTCCCTTTAATTCATCTTCATATTTGTAATCGGTTTTCACCATTTCAAATATTTTCAAACCCTTTTTATTTCATCTTATTTGTTTTAACCATAAAGCATTTTTCACCCTTGGTTCCTCATACCATGACGGTTAAATCCGTGTTTCGGTGATAATATTTGGTTAATGACATTTAAAAGGTATTTTAGAACCTTTTATTTCATTTCTTTATATTTCCAAAATAAATATATTAGTCACCAACACAAGGTCATCCTTGGTTCTACATACCAAGCCGGATTTTAACCCGGGTACGATGATGAGTATCGGCTAATTATATTCAAATGAACTTAAAACAATTAGTTCATAATTATTTTCAAAACTATTCATGTCAAGTTTGTCAAATCGAACCCGACAACGAATATTATCAAAATAGTGATGATTATTCGAGTCTAGTTCTTCAAATCAACAAATGCGGTCTAAACGACCCCTTCAAACCAAGCTGGGTTCAAATACCCATTTCTCAACACGTTTTATAACGTTTTCTAAATGTCAGAATACGACATATAACCGTAGGCTTACCCGCGCCTTAAGCAGGCCTTTTCTTTCTCATTTTCAGAACCAGGGGGAGGCCCCTTATACCGCGGACTGGCTCGCGCCTCATGTAGCCGTCTGGTACAGGGCCTGTTCCCTTCCAGCATCAGTCCAGGATGATCCCGACTCCGGTTAGCCCAGATATAGGATGGATCAGATGACTATTCGTTTATTCAAAATCATATTTGCAAAATGCCTTATTAAATGGATCACGTTATGCACCATAAACCTAATACGGTAAATGGGTGTTTAATTTCCGTCTTGCATGCAAATCAATCATTAATCCAACTCGACATCTTATACTTGATACTTGGATTAAATCAACCGACTTAGAAAGCTCTCACATGTTAGGTTTAAATTATTGGATGCGCATTCATGCATTTAAACCGTTTTATCAACTTTTGCATTCAACCAACCAAGATCGATCAGTAGAGGCCGCAAATGCTTATCTTTAGTACCTATGTCAAACGCTGCTTTGTGCTTCGATTTGACCGAGGTATAAAGTGGATTTCAAACAGGTTCCAAGCATCCCACAAATGCTTGGTGGCGACTCCAAACATCTCTAATCGTTTCGAGACCCTTACCGAGACGAAATCGACCGATCTAAAACGATCCGGTCGAAAGCATTTTTACGCCGCCGAGCGTGGCTTTCAAAAGACCGCTGCATGTCCACAGATTGGCCTAGCGTGTAGGTGGCCCGTGACTACGGACCGGTAGGTGGCCCAAATCCACAGACCGAGACGTGGCCCATGTCCACATATTGGCGACTTCACTGGGGAATAACTAGGACACTTACGTCTTTGTGATCCCTAGATGGTGAGACTCGAACGAGGTCTTGGTTGGAATGCATTAATTGATACTACGGTCACGGTCGGGTTCCTTGTCCGGGCCCACAGCCTAACCCTTTTCGACCAATTGGCTCGTCCCGTCGGCGTGAGTTTTCTCATCCCCGCGTTTCGAATCCCGATTGAGTCAAGCATGCCAATTACGTTACACATTTTTGTTTCGTTAAAGAGCTTTCATTACTTTCGAGCACGAGGCTAGGGCACCCTCCTTACACATTTTGTTTGGATTGGTATCCCTCTCGCAAATCGGGGTTTGATTGCTTGGTGTGTAACCCACCCTTCTAAGCCAAAACCCGTGTCAGCATAATGCATAATATAATGAACTGTGAGTGCTTATGTGCTACTTGATCATAAGTCCTTCCGTGTCGTTTTCAAACTTTCAAAATCACCCTTTTGCGCCGTTATAATGGCCGTTTCAAACCTCGGTCTTTTCGCCGACCGTTGCACGCCTTTCTAGGCCGTCGTAATGACGATTTTCAAACCCGGTTTTTATAACCATTTCAAACACGCCTTTCTAGGCCGTCGTAATGACAATTTTCAAACCCGGTTATATACCCATTTCAACACGCCTTTCTAGGCCGTCGTAATGACGATTTTCAAATCCGTTTTTTATAACCATTTCAAACACGCCTTTCTAGGCCGTCGTAATGACGATTTTCAAACCCGGATTTTTACAACCATTTCAACACGCCTTTCTAGGCCGTTGTAATGACGATTTTCAGACCCAGTTTTATAACCATTTCAACACGCCTTTCTAGGCCGTCGTAATGACGATTTTCAAACCCGGTTTTTATAACCATTTCAAATCGCCTTTTCACGCCGTTATAATCGCCGCTTCTAGACACGGATTTTAACCCGTTTCGCGCCGACAATGGCTCTTTCAAAACCCGAGGAAAGCACACACCCTTTTCTCGAGACACTTTCGAGATCCCGAGGACCATACACCGTCCCCAAGACCTCTTCAAACATTTCAAACCCAATTTTCAAAACATACAATTTTGAATTTCAAAAACCGTCTTGGGAGGCAATACATTGTTTTCCGATCCGATTCAAACTCAAAACCGTCTTTTGCAAATAAACTTAAGACAACCCTTTCAACTGACCAACTTGCGGAGATCTCTATCTTCGGAAGCCGTCCACAAAGCGACAAATGAATCTTTTTGAAAATTTCAGTCCACTATTCCGATTCCGCCTTGTGTCTATCGAGTCGAAGCAAGCGTACTTATGGGTCTTTACTTATGAGTCGTCTTACCACGAGACCCGTCCAATGGCGTCGCGCCATTATGTTGGACTCGTGTCAAAAGTTCGGTCAACACCGTCACGTCATAAATCGAGTCAGCATCGAGGAACCACACACGGTCACCCTCGTCTTGTTGAGTCTGATCTTTGTCTCGTCCGTTGTGTTGTCTGCGTTCAGTCTTTGAATCGTGTCGGATTGAGTTCTAATGTGAGCCGTTTTTCTGCCTCAGAGCCATGGCCCCGTCTTCAAATTCGTCTGTCAACCACAACAACAATGATAACAAAAGAGATGTCACCACTGATCAGCTAGCCAGCCTGCTCACCGCTCTTAAGGTCACCCTGGATCGCGTCGAGACCCGTATCGACGCCCTGGAGAACAAGGAAATTGGAGAACATAATACTCCACCTCTGACTGAAACTGAGAAGAGGCTAAAGCTCTTGGAGGAACAACTCCTAGCCCGGGGAAACAATATCCATCTTGAGAACAACCGAAGGTTCGAACCTGTTGGGGATCAATTACCCGACAACTTTACCCTAACTGATGTACCTAAGTTCAAAGGAGGTGAGGACCCGCTCAATCACATCCGTGCCTTCAAAGACTACATGGCCATTAAAGGGGTCAAACATGAACTTTTCACCCGGATCTTTCCGTCCTCTTTGGAACCGATCCCTCGCCAGTGGTACTACTCCCTTGATCCGAAAAACCTTACTACTTGGGATGAGGTCGCAGTTGAATTCGCCAAACATTACGCCGACAATGTTGAAATCCAAGCCAATACCCGTACTCTTGAGGTTCTAACCCAGAACGATAAGGAAGGGTTCACTGAGTTCTTAACCCGTTGGAGGAGGGTGAGTACTCAACTGGTCAGTAAACCGAGTGAATCAAATTTGGTGGAAAAGTTCGTCAACAATCTCCGCCCAGTGTATGCCAACCTACTGAGGTATCAAAATTTTAAGACCTTCCAGGATCTGCAATTTCTGGGGACACGCATTGAAGATGACCTCCGGAAGGGTGTCTTGGCCAAGACTACTGGCAGAGTCTACCAGGGATCCACCTCAACCGGGTCTCGCCCTTACGGCCAGACGAACAAGATTGATGAAATCAACCTCGTTGAACCATCCACTAAGAGAGCTGAGCGCCCCCAGAGAGTGTTCACTAATATAGGGTCGACTTATGCGAGTGCGCTGAAGAGGCTCATGGACCAGGGGAAGTTACAACCAATCGGACCCACCCCGGATCCTACCGATGCTAAGAAATCCCGCTTCTGGAACCCCAATGCCTATTGACAGTACCATCAAGGGAAGGGGCACGATACTTAAACCTGCTTCAAACTCATATACATCATCCAAGACATGATTGTGAAAGGGGATTTACCTTTACCCCCGCCTACTAAACCAAACAACAAAACAAACCCTCTGGGAATCCACACCATCTCCAACGATGAGCCAACTGATGCCCGTCGTTGTGTGCACCAAAAATAATATTTATAATTCCAACTACAACTATAGATAGCGGTAGCAGGGTCGAACCACAGAGAGGCGTGTGCAATTATTAGTTGTCTGAATTTAGTCTTAAGGTAACAGTGTGTGGGGGTTTGATTTGAGTTGGTCTATAACTAAAGACAGTAAATGAAATGTAAACTAAATAAACGGATGAAATCAAATATTAAAAGGGTGCTAAGATGGTCGGTTCACTATAGTTTCGGCGGCAGCGTACTAGGTAGGTCTAAAACAAACACGTGAGACGGGAAAATAAGAAGTCCTCTAGGTTCATTCTTACAAGTAGCATCTTTCGATCTCGTTACATGTCCCTAATATCACTAATACTAACGTTCGTCCTGAAAAGTGACTAAAAAGGCTAAATTAACTCATCTCTCGATCTTATTAATTTAGTCGTCTTAATTAGGTAGGCCATCTCCCTTCCCTATCTTTCGATCTTTATTGGGTCGGTTAATTCCTAAACATTCAACTAGTCGCGTGCACTCGATTCGTCAAACATAACAATTTAATTAATTAAAACGAAGGTGAACTCACGTGGCCAGTCGATCGACCAGGGAACCCAGTCGATCGACCATGGCGCGATTTAGGTCGTACTATTCTAATGCCGCCTACGCTACAGATTCCTTACATCCTAGCACAAGGTATTTAGCTACTCATAACTATGATGAAAACAACAATAAGATTAAGGAATAAAACTACTGAATTCATGCTTGAAATAATTAAACAAACAAATAACATAAAACGATAATTTCGGCTTCGGGAAACTAATCTAGCAATTCTATACTCTGAAAATAAAGCAATAAAACTGAAATAAGAGCAGAAGAATACCGAATGGAATAGGAGGAAACCGAAATTACGAAAGAAAGTAAAGCAATAATACCGATTGTATTGAATAATTAAACTTAAATGCAAACCCTAATATTTCCCTAAAGTTTTCTGGTAAAAGACTTGATTAAAAACTGAATGAATGTATCAATGTGAGCAGGTTACGTTATATAGAAATATCACGTAACCTTATTCTAAAACCTAAAACACAATGGGTTCCTAACTTCTTGATCTTCTTATTCACGTCAGAATTAGCGGCTTGGTCGATCAACCATGCAAGGTAGTCGATCGACCGCTCTTCGCTGAACAGTAGCTACTGGAACTCGTGGTCTGGTCGATCGACTATAGGAGGAAGTCGATCGACCACTATAGCTGGTAGTTGGCTCCTAATTCTTCGTAAAATTATCTTTCAGGCCTCGAAAAGCGCGCCAAGCTCGTTTCTCGAGTAAACACTTCATGTCAAATGCAATGCAAGATACTCGGGGACGGATTTAGCTTGATTTCCGCCGAATTCTTCACATTTCTGCAATAATGTACAAAAACACGAAAGTAGACGGAAATAGGGAGAATAGTAGCATAAACTACATAAATGAGCTCTGAAATGCGTGTAAAATGGGGTGTAAAACATCATATTTAAGACACGCATCAAACATCCCCAAACCAAACCCTTGCTTGTCCCCAAGCAAGAACAAGACTCGATACTAAAACCTAATGGAACGAGTTCAATCTCAGAGCGAATTGCAAACTGAATAGCCTAAACCAATTTAATGCAATAACTAACAACCAATTAGCAATATGAATCATGCAAACGAGTTATGAAGTCGTTAAAAACTGCTGAACCGTCAACTGTAGAGACTTATCATTGTGGACGCTCACGGGTCGCTCGAATCACTCAATGAATACGGGTGAGTATATGTAAAAATAAAAAGAAGTAATATTGTAATGACTCTCACCTAAGTACGACCTATAAGAACATGCCTGCAATCTAATATGAAAATAATCTCTACAACCATACATATGCACTCCAACCAAACAAATGACCATGACACATGCCGAGGTAAATATGGATATGTGAGGTAATGGGTAAGAAGAGGCTAAGATAAATTTGGATAAAAACAGAGTTAAAAGCCAAGCTAGTAACTAAGGGAACCAAATTATAAAAACATCCAACTTTTTGCTCAAACTTTCAATCGAAACGGTGCTAATAGCAAGCACAAATCTCACAATGTCCGATATAATCAACTCCCCATAAGATATGAATGCAACATGGGAGCAAAAATCGCCATAAAATAAAGACTTGAATTATGCGATTGATTTTCTTTTTCTTCTCGAACGTCAGTCGATCGACCATTGAGTCCAGTCGATCGACCATTGAGTCCAGTCGATCGACCGACCTCTACAGTACAGCATGCGTTTTTCTCTTTTTTTTTCTTTTTCTTTCAAATCTTTTTCAAATCTATTTTTTTCTTTCTTTTTTCATCTTCCCAAGAACATCTCAAAGTGAGCATTAGCTACCAAAAACGTAGTAACAATCCCAAGAACATAAACTACTAGCTTGACAAAGGCATGCTAAGTGTAGGATGTAGTTAACGGGACAAAAAGGCTATTTTGGCAGTGTGGAGCTTATGGGCAAAAAGAATAAAGGGGTATTAAGCAGATTAAGTTCATATTTATGCATATTGATGTAACATGTCTTACAAGGAGTTACTCACATCCTGGATAAACTGGTCATGAATGTCACTAGTTATAGGCTCTAAAACTCAGAATATATAAGTAGTTTGCCAAAAATCTAAGTCAAGTCTCAAGATTCAGCAAATAATTTAACAAAAACTCGTAGACTATGCATAAATGATTCTACTAATATCATGTCAATTAGCAAGACTTAGGCATAAAACAGCTGAAAAGGCAATGTCATCATTGAAAAACTACCGTTCCGACTCAACCTATATGCTAAAATAAACGTGCAATTTATTGAAATTTTTCAAGTTTTTTGAATTTTGTATATAGGAAATAAAAAAAACAATGCAAGACAAAAATGTAAACGTGAATGCAAACAAATGAAATGATGTTTTTTGAATTTTGTATATAGGAAATAAAAAAAACAATGCAAGACAAA
The DNA here is from genome assembly GCF_048544455.1 of Silene latifolia. Taxonomy (NCBI): domain Eukaryota; kingdom Viridiplantae; phylum Streptophyta; class Magnoliopsida; order Caryophyllales; family Caryophyllaceae; genus Silene; species Silene latifolia. Next base: position 125,403,966 of record NC_133536.1, on the reverse strand, counting down.
AATGTAAACGTGAATGCAAACAAATGAAATGCGACGCAAGACCCTTCCCCAAACCAAATCGCACAATGTCCCCATTGTGCAAAATCATGTAGTGAAATAAAGGAAAACGGGAATTTGCGTTAAATAACTACATAAGACATGAAGTAAGAATTCGGAAACTCACAAGACTTTAAGCGCAGCAAAAGGAAACCTCCCCAAACCAGCGTGAGCTAGGAGGTTTCAGTAGCCAGCAGTGCTACCAATAAATGCCTGAAAAGAAGCAAAAGTACCATGCGTCAATCCGAGAAAGCAATTATTGAAACGCAAAATTATGTGTAAAATAAAGAAACGGAAGAAAACAGAAATGAGTCAGAGAATAAGGTGGAGAAAGGACTCCCTCAATTCCGCAAATCGACCAAACTCAGCAGGGGAATGATCGAAAACAGGTACAGCAGCGGCAACGGTCGATCGACCACTTCACCCAGTCGATCGACCAGAATGAACAGGAACAGAAGCTCCTGGAAGTCGCAGCTCAGTCGATCGACCATACAGGCCAGTCGATCGACTGGAAAACCTGTTGTAACTTTCTGATTTCTTCAAATTAGCTCAATAAATTGAGCTATATGGTCTATAAACCTGCAAACACACATAATAACGCGCCCAAAATTGCGCAAAACCCAAAGTAACCGTCCAAAGTGTATAAAATCCTAAGCAAACTTATTAAAATGCGAAGTCTCGCGCACACAAAAGCACCAAAAAGGTCCAAAAGCAATAAAATGAATGTTTCTTTGAAAAAAGTCTTAATCAACTAGTAGTTGATCAAGAATAGCCACGGAATGGCCCACTTGCTCGGCTTCTGGCTACAAGAAGTAGCTTCTACAGTGCTCATCTCTTCAGCTGCTCTCTTCTCAACTCCAACATCCGCAGAACTCAACGGATCAACAGCTTCAACATCTCCCCAATCAATGACCTCTTCTGACTCATCACAATCCAAATCGGACTCCGTCACTTTGACTGGCTCCTCATCAGGCTCCTCATCAGTGCCATAGCTAAGACATCTTAGGCCGCCTCTTTGAACGATTGGCTCCTTCACAGCTGGAGCAACATGCGGCTCTTCCTTCCCAAACCAGCTCCTGCAACATCCAAAACAGAAGAATCTTCCTCCAATTTGCTCCCAATCTGGAGCGGAGGTGTCACAACAGGCGTAGGAATAGAGGCAGGCATATCAGAGAGCACAAAATAGGATTTCTTTTCAAAAACCGTATTACAAGTGACTGGCCACATGGGGTCTTTCTTCTTAGCTGTCTGGGCAAAGACAATGGAATGCTTTCCTACTTTGAAGGTCAAAGTCCCTGAGCCAACATCTATAACTGCACCAGCAGTGTGCAGAAATGGTCTACCCAATATGATGGGAATGTGGGCATCCTCGGGCATATCTAGTACAACGAAGTCAACAGGGAAAAAGAACTTTCCTATTTGCACGGGAATGTCCTCTAAGACTCCTATGGGCTGGACCTCAGAACGATCAGCCATCTGTACTGTCATGTTGGTCACTGCAAACCTAGTCAATTTCAGCTTCCTAGCAAGACTCAAAGGCATGACACTAATACTGGCTCCTAGGTCACACAAGGCCTTCTCAATAGAAAAGGTGCCAATACTACATGGGACTGAAAAACTACCTGGGTCTTCTAGCTTATGGGGTGCAGTGTGGGTCAGATAAGAACACGACTCCTCAGTTAATGCGACAGAATGCACAGTTTCAAGTGACTTCTTCTTAGACAAAAGTTGCTTCATAAATTTCATGTAAGCAGGCACTTGATTATCCAATTCAAGAAAAGGAACTTGTACGTTTAAACTACGAATAACATTTTCAAATTTGTTAAACGATACATGTTCCTTTGTCGGCACCAATCTCTCCGGATAAGGGGCTGAAAGAAGTAACTTAGCCCTCTCCTCTAGGTCTCTCATGCCGGCATCGGTGGATTTAGGCTGAAAATCCACTATCTTCTCTTTGTTGTAGCTTGACCCTTCTTCAGACCGTCTCAAAAATGAACCATTAATCGTTGCGGGTCATACTTTGGAACCGGAACAGACCCATCAGCATTTGGGTCTTGCCTCAATATTTTCGGAGTCGTCGTACCCCGAAACAAGTGGTCTCTCAAGTTATTAGGCATTCGAGGACGAAAAGACTCACCATCAGCAGCGCTGTCAGTCGATCGACCAGGTTGGTCAGTCGATCGACTGACTTCTACAGGACCAGAAGCTGTTTCACTTCGCGCTTCAGTCGATCGACCGGGTATGTCAGTCGGTCGACTGACATACCTGGCAAACGTCTTTTTCTTGCCACTGTTTACCACGACCTTTGTCTTGCTCGATTCCGCCTCATCTTTTTCAGCGACATCCTCAACCATAGCGGGCCCATCAAGGGTAGACCCACTCCTCAAAGTAATAGCATTAAGGGTCTCCTTTTGATCAGTCTGTGTCGGTAAATGTCCCGGAGCTCGAGCTGTATTCTTGCTTGCCAATTGAGCAATTTGGCTCTCCAACATTTTCATCCCGACCTCTCTAGCTTGAGACTCTTTCAGCAACAAATTTTTCAACTCATTGAAATCAGAACTTTGGGATTGTTACTGCTGCTGAGGTACATACGAAGGCTTTTGATATGGCTGCTGCTGCTTATGAGGGGACACATAATTCTGCTGCTGCTGCTGTGGAGGTGGAGTCGGATTTAGGACATTTTGGCTACTCCACCTCAAATTCGGATGGACATTCCGCTCAAAACAAGTGTTTGTCTGCCTATAATGTTGAAAGGCAGCACAAGACTCATAGGGATTAGGACAGTTGTCTGAAATATGTCCTTCTCCTCCACATCTCTTGCAGACGAAAGGACCGTCTGAAACAACATTCACATGATAGATCCCTCCTTTTGAAGCTCCTCCCAACTCATACTTATCAAATCTCGCCGTAAGAGCCTCTAATGTAGCTACAGAAGGGGATTCAGCACTTCTACTTTGATTTCCCCTGGAATTTCCATACTCAGCTTTATGGGTGGCCAAGTCATCAATAATCTTCCACTCCTTAGTCTCTCCAACATTATCCTGGAATCTACCACTAGCTGCAGCATCTAGGATAGCTCTCTGATCGTCATAAAGCTCATTATAAAATTGATTGCATAGGCTCCATTTCTCGAACCCATGGTGCGGAATCGTTCGCACCAGCTTCTTGAACGGACCCACGCCTCATGAAAATTCTCATCAGGACCCTGTTTAAAGCTCTTGATCTGAGCTCTAATGGCATTTGTCTTCGAGGCAGAAAAATATTTCTTGTAGAATGCTAGGGCCAGCGAATTCCAGTCAGTTATCCCGTTGGCGGCTCGATCCAGGTCTCTGTACCACTCCCTTGCAGCATCACGAAGAGAGAATATGAACATTGTCTCCTTCACCTGGTCCTGGGTCACACCAGTTGGTGGGGGTATGGAACAGCAATAATCAATGAATGTCTCCAAATGTTTGGCTGCATCTTCATTTGCAGCTCCCCCGAACTGGTTCCTCTCAACCAGGTTGATATAACACGGTTTCGGCTCGAATTTTCTCTCCATCCCTGGTAATGCGAATCCCTTATAGAGATTCTCAGCTGTACTGTCGGCTCGGAGTGACTGGCTATACTAGCTTCTTCAGCCATGTCTGGAGATGTGACGGTTTCAGTTGATGAAGTAGAAATAGGTGATGAAGGTGGATCCTCCTCAAACAAAGCGTTCTCGTAGTAACTAGACAGAGTACTCAGCTCTTCCTCTATCGGCAATACCCTAGATGATCGTCTCAACTCACGCAAAGTCTTCTCAATCTCAGGATTGAACGGTAGTAGTTCACCACCTTGTGACCTGCGCATAAGAAGAAACTACAAGAAGAATATGAGAAAAGTTTAAGGAACAGATGTCCCTTAAACTAAAAGAAAGACTAAAAATAAAACAACTAATAATTTTAAAATATTGCCTCCCCGGCAACGGCACCAAAATTTGATGCCCGTCGTTGTGTGCACCAAAAATAGTATTTATAATTCCAACTACAACTATAGATAACGGTAGCAGGGTCGAACCACAGAGAGGCGTGTGCAATTATTAGTTGTCTGAATTTAGTCTTAAGGTAACAGTGTGTGGGGGTTTGATTTGAGTTGGTCTATAACTAAAGACAGTAAATGAAATATAAACTAAAGAAACGAATGAAATAAAATATTAAAAGGATGCTAAGATGGTCGGTTCTCTATAGTTTCGGCGGCAGCGTACTAGGTAGGTCTAAAACAAACACGTGAGACGGGAAAATAAGAAGTCCTCTAGGTCCATTCTTACAGGTAGCATCTTTCGATCTCGCTACAGGTCCCTAATATCACTAATACTAACTTTCGTCCTGAAAAGTGACTAAAAAGGCTAAATTAACTCATCTCTCGATCTTATTAATTTAGTCGTCTTAATTAGGTAGGCTATCTCCCTTCCTTATCTTTCGGTCTTTCTTGGGTCGGTTAATTCCTAAACATTCAACTAGTCGCGTGCACTCGATTCGTCAAACATAACAATATAATTAATTAAAACGAAGGTGAACTCACGTGGCCAGTCGATCGACCAGGGAACCCAGTCGATCGACCATGGCGCGATTTAGGTCGTACTATTCTAATGCCGCCTACGCTACAGATTCCCTACATCCTAGCACAAGGAATTTAGCTACACATAACTATGATGAAAACAACAATAAGATTAAGGAATAAAACTACTGAATTCATGCTTGAAATAATTAAACAAACAAATAACATAAAACGATAATTTCGGCTTCGGGAAACTAATCTAGCAATTCTATACTATGAAAATAAAGCAATAAAACTGAAATAAGAGTAGAAGAATACCGAATGGAATAGGAGGAAACCGAAATTACGAACGAAAGTAAAGCAATAATACCGATTGTATTGAATAATTAAACTTAAATGCAAACCCTAATATTTCCCTAAAGTTTTCTGGTAAAAGACTTGATTAAAAACTGAATGAATGTATCAATGTGTGCAGGTTACGTTATATAGAAATATCACGTAACCTTATTCTAAAACCTAAAACACAATGGGCTCCTAACTTCTCGATCTTCTTATTCACGTCAGAATTAGCGGCTTGGTCGATCGACCATGCAAGGCAGTCGATCGACCGCTCTTCGTTGAACAGTAGCTACTGGAACTCGTGGTCTGGTCGATCGACTATAGGAGGCAGTCGATCGACCACTATAGCTGGTAGTTGGCTCCTAATTGTTCGTAAAATTATCTTTCAGGCCTCGAAAAGCGCGCCAAGCTCGTTTCTCGAGTAAACACTTCATGTCAAATGCAATGCAAGATACTCGAGGACGGATTTAGCTTGATTTCCGCCGGATTCTTCACATTTCTGCAATAATGTACAAAAACACGAAAGTAGACGGAAATAGGGAGAATAGTAGCATAAACTACATAAATGAGCTCTGAAATGCGTGTAAAATGGGGTGTAAAACATCATATTTAAGACACGCATCACCAACTCTGGACTGCTCTCACCTCATCCTACCAATTGATGACGAGGTGAACGCTTTGGAAAAAGATCCGTCAGACGGGGTATGTAACACCCCACGGTAATTGAAGAGGTCTAGTGATTGGCTTAAATGACTAGTGCTTAAAGGGATTGGAAGTACTACTCATATCAACAAAGTGCACTTTCTTTTATGGTCATCCATGCGAAAGAACTCCAAAGTTAAGCGTGCTTGACTGGGAGTAGTCTTAGGATGGGTGACCTCCTGGGAAGGTTTCCGGGATGCGCATGAGTGAGGACAAAATGCGCTGTAAAGGACCCGTGTTGATCTGTGGGCCATATAAACAGCCTGGTGAGCTATCATAAGTAACCGCTCCCGACCCGGTTTGGGCCGGGGTGTTACAGGGTATTTGTGTTCAGTGCTGCCACTATGCTCACCATGTTTCAACAGGTTGAGGAAGCCATAGCCAGCCTCTCTGAAAGGATCACCCGACTTGACGATGCCTATCGCCGACTTATCTTCAATCCTCCACCGCCACGCCCGAGGGAAAGTCCTCCGAGCGCCCAAAACTACCCACACCAGGACGGATTGCTCCTGCGACCATTCTGGCATGCACCTCACAATAATCACCCTCACGATAATCGTCCTCACAATAATCAACCCCACAAAAACTACCCCCACAAAAATTACCCTCACAAGAATATCCCTCACAAAAACTGGCCACCGAGGAATACCCCTCCAAGGTACCCTCGAGACTCTGAAATTAATGGCATCTGGTGAGATGATGTTGAAGATGTCTACCTCGTCCCAGGGAAAGAGAAACGGGCGAAAGAGATCGGTCACCTTACCCGGTCCGGACGCCCCTATCAAAACCCGAACAATCCAACGGTCGTTCCAACAACGAATGACCAAGTCGTCCCGGAAGTAGACACTCAACCGAGAGCTCCTGAGAATTCAATCCTCAAGCAGCTTCAGAAGGCAAAAGCCGAAATCTCGATCTGGCAACTGATCGCAACGTCTTTTGAGCATCGACAGGCTTTGCTACAGGCTTTGGGAAAATTAACTGTGCCATCCACCTCTTCCCCTGAAGAAATAGTGGCACATATGAAAAGGGACGCCCTTGACTTGAATAACCCAGTCGTCTTCTCTGACGAAGATATCCCTCCCTTCGGAGGCAACCATAACCTTGCCCTGTACATTACCGTACAATGTCTCAAGAAAAATGTGCCCATGGTTCTTGTGGATGACGGGTCCGCTGTGAATGTCATTCCCCTCAAGACTGCTCACAAGCTGGGTATTAAGGAAGCCGATTTGGTCCCAACAAACCAAGGAGTACGCGCCTACGACGGCACTCGTCGCAAGGTCGCAGGGCTTATCACTCTGGCTGTCGCAACCGGACCACTGGAAAGGCAAACCAGTTTTCAGGTGGTCGACATCGACGCCTCCTTCAATATGCTCCTGGGACGTCCCTGGATTCACGCCGTCAAGGCAGTTACCTCAACTCTCCACCAGAAAATCAGGGTCCCCTTTAACGGGAAAACAATCACAATTCCTGCTTCCCCGATCAAAGCTGTCATAAGAAAGGGAATAGCCTCCCAAACCATTGAGGAGGATGACAATGAAATGTGGGGTTTCCAAGCCGTGAATGCCATAACTTATGAATCAACACCCTTTGATTGTCGCCCGTTTGCCAACCTCACGGTCAACCGTATCATGATGCGCCAGGGTTACTTCCCGGGCTTACCCCTCAACCCACTGAAGGACACCTTGCCTCCCTTGAAACAGGCTAAGGTCCCCAACATTCCCTTCGGGTTAGGATATGAGCCTACCGATGAAGATATCCAGGAGATGAACCTCCTGATTCGGAAACGCAAAAAGCACGGAGTTATCCTCCGCCCCTATCATCTGACCCTCAATGGATACTTTGTCCCCGAGGGAGAGTCTGAGCTCTACCATGGCTTTCCGGAGCCGATCTATGACTCTGTGGCCAAAGCTAGGTACCCGGGAGTGGAAGTCTTCCAGGACTGCTACTTCATCCCTGACAACGCCGAAGCTGCTTCAACCGAGTCTAAGCCGTCGTCATGCCTCGACGGACAAGCTGTCACTCTCCTCTTTGGGGAAGATAACATCAAGCACCTCGACTATGAGGACATCATCAACATCGCCCTGAAGGACAACCAATTTGACCCAACCGCCTTGATCTCCGACACTGATCCGGAGAAAGCTACACAGGGCTGGAGGAAGACCGTCAAGTGGACTGATCGCCAAGGCCGCATTCTCAAGATCACAACTGGAGAAGGCCCTATGTTCAAGGAGGAAAGTGAAGAAGAATCTGAATCTGAGTCTGAGTCGGAGTCAGAGTCTGTCATAGCTCCTAATACTCCTGATGTCCCAGTCAAGGTCCCCTTCCCACTGTTTTATCACAAAGTCGTGGCCAACTCAGAGGCTGAGTCTACTAGGGTCACCCCCACTCCCATGAAAGGTGACAACCTGGAGCCTGTTCCAGGGGCCACCTTCTCTGCTGTGTCGCCTCTGACTGACAACGAAATGTCCGTCCTTTCCGAACTTTTCGCTCATGTCAACTTAATGAACGCTAAGTTTGCTTATGACTCGTCTCAATTTAACGGCAATGCAATTCTGAATGACTATGAGGAATTTGACTTGAGTGACTACCCACCTCACCTAGCCAAAGAACTTGACAAACGGGAAACCAGAACCCCCATCATTGAGGAGACCGAACCTATCAACGTTGGAACCGACAATACACCTCAAGAACTTAGGATAGGGACAACCATGGACCCCTCGGAAAGACAACAGTTCATTGACCTCCTACACGAGTACAATGACGTATTCACCTGGTCGTACAGAGATATGCTTGGGAAAGACAGGGAAATCGCAGAGCATCGGATACCCATTAAACCCGGAGCTAAACCTGTGAAGCAGAAACTACGCCGGATGCGTCCTGAATGGGTCCTGAAAATCAAGGAAGAAGTGGATAAACAGTTCAAGGCTGGTTTCATCAAAGTGTCTTAATACTTTGATTGGGTGGCCAATTTTGTGCCCGTACCAAAGAAGGACGGAAGAATTCGGGTTTGCGTCGACTTCAGGGATCTGAACAGGGCGAGTCCGAAGGACGACTTCCCTTTGCCACACGTTGACATTCTGGTGGTCAATACTGCCGAACATGCTCTCCTATCATTCATGGACGGGTATGCTGGGTACAACCAGATTAAGATGGCTGAGGAAGACATGCACAAGACAGCATTCACCACACAGTAGGGGACATATTGCTACACGGTCATGCCTTTCGGCCTCATCAACGCCGGAGGAACCTATCAAACAACCGCTACTACTCTCCTACATGATATGATGCACAAGGAGGTAGAGGTGTATGTCGATGACATGATCGTCAAATCAAGAGAACGGGATGGGCACATCAGCGCCCTTCAGAAATTCTTCGCTCGCCTGCGGAAATATAACATGAGACTAAATCCTCAGAAGTGTGCATTCGGGGTCACCTCCGGATAACTCTTGGGACATGTCGTCAGTAAAAGAGGCATTGAGATTGATCCAACCAAAATCAAAGCCCTTCAACAAATGCCTCGGCCTAGGAATGAGAAGGAGATTCGAGGATTTCTCGGTCAGGTCAAATACATCAGCTGCTTCATTGCCAAGCTCACTATGATTTGTGAACCAATATTCAAGAAGTTTCGCGCCTCCGATCACACCGATTGGGACGGCGACTGTCAAAAGGCCTTTGACAGGATAAAGGGAATCCTATCCAAGCCTCCTGTCCTCATGCCACGTCAACCGGGGATTCCTTAATCCCTGTACCTGACTGTTACTAACACAGCCATGGGAGCTATGCTAGCACAAAAAGTCGACGGCGAAGAACGAGCCATCTATTACATCAGCAAAAAGTTCATTGAGTACGAGACAAGGTACACCCAACTGGGAAAGACATGCCTTGCCCTAGTATGGTCAACAAAGAAGTTGCGGCATTACATGCTCAGCTACACGGTCCACATCTACTCCAAGATGGACCCGGTCAAATACATCTTCGAAAAACCCGTACTAAACGGAAGGCTGTCTAGGTGGACGCTCATGCTGTCTAAGTTTGATCTCAAGTTTTTACCCCTCAAGGTTATCAAGGGAAGAGCAGTTGCCGATTTCCTAGCTGAAATTCCCGACAACGAGGATCTAACAACCGACACATGGTCACTCCCTGACGAAGACATCCTTTATGCCGATTCTGACGCATGGGACCTATACTTCGATGGTGCGTCTAATTTGAGAGGCTTCGGGGTTGGAATCCTTCTAATATCACCGGAGGGAGAACACGTTCCGATCTCGGTCAAGCTAGACTTTACCGTCACCAACAATGTCGCTAAATATGAAGCATGCCTCATCGGCCTACAAGCAGCCATCGCACTTGGCATCAAGAGACTGAGGGTCCACGGCGATTCCTCGCTCATCATCAATCAGGTGTCCGGATCATGGAAAATCCGATTCGACAGCTTAGCTCCCTACCGAGCAAAGATCAATCAAGAAGCCGAGTTTTTCGACCAAATTGACTACTTCCACTTGCCACGAGAAGAACATCAATTTGCTGATGCCATGGCAAAACGTGCCGCACCCGTCAACATACCTGACGACAAGACATCGATGCCACTATGTGTCGAGAGAAGGAGCGAGCCAGCTCATATTTATGCCATCAACGACGACGAGGAAAGCCATGATGAACCTTGGTACCAAGCCATCCTCAACTACAAAACCAAAAACGAATTCCCTCCTAACTCTGATCAAAGAGGACAAAGAGCCATCTGTTTACTTGCATCACAATTCGTGATAAACCAAAATCAACTATACAAAAGAACACCCCAAGGAATTCTCCTCCTTTGCATTGACCATCACAAAGCCAAAAAAGTCATGGGAGAGGTTCACGACGGAGAATGTGGCCCTCACTTGAGCGCAATGATGCTAACCCGGAAAATCACACGGCTAGGTTACTACTGGACCACCATGGAAGCTGATTGTCGTAACTACGTTAAACATTGCCACAATTGCCAAATCTTCGCCAACATACAACACATACCACCATCCCTTTTGTACACCATGACATTACCCTGGCCTTTCTCGACCTGGGGCATCGACATCATCGGGAAAGTCAACCCGATAGGCACCAAGGGGCATTGTTTCGTCCTCGTCACCATCGACTACTTCACCAAATGGGTGGAAGCGCAATCATATGCAGTCTTGACCGCCAAACAAGTGGCCAAGTTCATTCAAAACAACATCATCTGCAGATATGGGGTACCCCATGAAATCATCAGCGACCAAGGCTCACTTCCGGGCGAAAACTCAAGCTTTGCTGGACAAATACAAAATCAAACGACATCGATCATCCCCCTACCGTCCCCAAACTAACGGAGCGGTGGAGGCAGCTAACAAGACTATTGTCACCATCATCAAGAAGATGCAAGACAACTACCGCGATTGGCCGAGCAAACTCCCATTCGCACTCTGGGGATACCGAACCTCCATTCGAACACCGACGGGCGCCACACCCTTCTACCTAGCATATGGCATGGAGGCGGTTCAACCGGTAGAGTTAGAGGTCCCTTCTCTACGCATCCTGCTCGAGAGCCAAGTCCCCGAGGCGGAATGGACCCGTCGAAAGTACGAGCAACTCACTCTTTTAGACGAACGACGACTCAACGCCTTGCACAACGTCCAGCTATACCAACGAAGTATACAACGGGCATTCAACAAGAAGGTTAAACCCAGGAATATCCAGGAGGGCGACTTGGTCCTCAAGTCGGTTCGAGCACCATTACCCGTCGATCCGAGGGGGAAAATCAAACCCAACTGGGCCGGGCCATACCTGGTCAAGAAAATACTTTCGGGGGGCGCAGTGAGACTGAGTGACCTAGATGGGGAGGATTTTCCAAACCCGACCAACCTGGACCAACTCAAGAAATACTACCCTTGAACCATAGCAACCAACGACCTAGCCTAGTTTTACAACTAGCAACCACCTCAACCCCTTTTCAAGTCAAGTTCCTCAACGTGTTCTGATTTGAAATTGCATGTTTTATCGAGTCTAAGCTGCGGCACATTGCCCGTTTCAAATGTCCTTTGATCTGTCAAAGGCAACATCCATTTGCACTAAAACAAAAACCCCTGAACTACGAGCATGGTTTGATTTCACCTCTTCAAGTGAATACGTAGGCAGTCCCTCTTATGCATGAGGGATACAACCACAAAACCCAATCAAATTTACAAAACATTTCGAACTACGATCATGGTTTGATTTCACCTCTTCAGGTGAATACGTAGGCAGTCCTTTCTTACACAAGGAGGATACAACCATCCCCATAATAAAAAGCAACCATCCCCACATACAAAAAACATCACAAAGAAAAAAGAGAAAGGGAAAACCATTCCCTTTCCCCACAAAATACAAAAAAATAAGCCTTTCTCCATTCCCACAAAATCCCACTTTCCCAAGTGCAAATGTTTAGGACGATTCAAATCGAATTGCCTTTACCAAGTGGATGGAATAAACAAGCGTTCACAATTTTCGACACGAGCAATCCTCTTATTTAATTAATAATGGGAGGAATTATAATTTCAGCAACAAATAAAGCTCGACGAGTCTAGAACTTATCGAAGCTAAGGTGTCAACTAAAACACCTCACATAATAAAACTAGCACAAAACACACAATAACTATCTAGTACAACATAATAAAAACTCACAACGATAATACAACATAATAATAAAGTGGGTAATGGAGGTCTTCACTCTTCCATTCTACCCTTGCCTTTTCCTTCGGGGTACATCTTCCCCTTGTTCTTCTTGTTGGCCCGCCTAGCATGAATTTCTTCCTCAGAACGGATCCTCAACGGATCTAAGACGACGACGGCCTCCGGTCTAGCACAAGACCCCATGTTCGACCCAAAACGAGCCAATGCACGGCTCACCTTACTCTTGGGACCCGAGCTTCTCCTCTTCGGTGGTCTTATCACATCTGGGCTAGCTCTATCAACATACTCTTCAAAGAAGGCACGGTTGGCCTTGCCAACCTCTCGGTACTTCAAGTCGACGACCTTGTCCTTACGAAACTTGGACCTGTCTTCCAAGGACGGAGCTCGTGACCATTTGATATAAGCGAGAGTCACCCATGTCATGGCAACGGGGTTTGGTACCTCCCAAAGTGGCCGAGTGGCCCACCATCTTTCAAAGATCTCCACAAGCTCGGAGTTCCAGAAAACATTCTCTTGGACAAGAGTATCTTGAGCGGGCACCTTTTGTTGACGCCCCATTTGCCTCATGAGCCTTTCGGGATATATGAAGGAAGCAACCTTCAAACCCACCACCATAAAAGAACGAGGACTAGCACCCGAAGCGGGCAACCCCGTGAAGGACCTCAAGTGCCACCATGGCACAACCCAACGGATGTGAGGACCACCTTCCTCCGCCAATCTCGCGGCCCAATAAGCCTCGGTAGAAGCAAAACTATCCGAGTACAACTTCTTCCTCATGGTAAGGTGACGGAAGGAATAAGAAGAAGAATCAACCGGAGGATCTACATACCTTAGCCTCTCCAATAGCCATACATGGAGGATCCTCGGGGATCCGGAGGAGGGAGCTTCTCCACAAGAGCCTTCCTTGTCCAAAGCTTGGATGATCTCGCCAAGCACCAACCATGATGGGTCTCTACCATGCTCCATTTGCTCAACCACATGGACAAGGGTTATGCTACCATAACATTTTGGCCCCTCCTTCTTCAAAACATCAACAAAGAGGTACACATGGACAAGACAAAAGGCAAGAGCCCTTCTTCTAGCCACCTCCGAGACATTAGCATCTAATCGGTTTGAAAAGATGTTGATAAGAGCCGACTAACCACACCATGAGGAGCAAGGAGGGAGTTGATTTGGCTTGTTGACAAGCCCAACATGGAACGGAATTTCTCCTTATAGCACAATCGAGTCGGAGGAAGCACCGGAACACCACCCGGCCACCCACCAATGGCTCCAACTTCTTCGGCAAGAGGACAAATCTCACCTATCGGGAAAACGAAAAAACGATGTTTCGAATCCCAAAACCGAGAACATGCTTCAAGAAATGAAGGTTGCACCTTGACTTGACGAAGCACCAACAATTGACCAACTCCCATGCAAATGAGTTGATACTTTTCGGGAGGCGACAAATCCCGGCACCATTGTCGCAATGCGTTCTCAAAAGCATCCATGAAATATTTTTGTGGAAGAAGAAGAAGTTTTGTCGAGATGTTTTTTGTGTTTTGGATGATGAAACAATGAAGCACAAACATCACTATTTATACAAACTGATCATCGCGTTTTTCAGAAAAAGGGGAGAGCCGGCTTCCATCGCCAGGCTGCTCGCGCCTCTTTGAGGCTTTCCCAGGATTCCCGTTGTTGACTTGTCTCTTTCAACTTGTGTTTTCTCCTGACACCTCAAACCTCCCGCCAGGAAGCTCGCGCCTCTTCGGGATGATCGAGGACATTCTGTGTTTCCTCACACTCACATTTCCTTGTTTTCGCGTTTTACGAAATTCGACACGGTTTCCATGACGCAGCTTTAAACATACGGATTTTTCTTTCTTTTTTTAAAGGGGGGAAGGGCTGGTCGCCCCGATCCGCGACGGATCGTTTCCATGTCAGTCGAAATTCCGAAATTTTTTCGCTTTTTCGCAATAAAATCGAAAATTGATAGAACGACATCAGTTTTCCTCAAAATTCAAGCACTCACAAATTCGAGTCTTGACCTCAAAAATCAAAAATCAAATATACTCGTAAAAATCTATTTCTAAAACTCATCCTGACGGTTTGAGTTTGAATTTTTCGAGTCACAAATCAATTTCAATAGTTTCGATGCAATTTAATTCACGACACGAGTTGATAGCTCAAATTTTCAAATCAATTCCTTTTGAATTCTGAACGTGACGACTCGTCGCAAATTTTCAAAATTCATTTCAATTTTTCAAAATTCAATTTTAACTTCAAGTCATCTTGGTTAATTTTGTTTTCAATCAAATGCTTTTACGTGTTTACGTTTATGCATATGTGCTATCTGTCGCCTGTTTTCTACACTAACGATGCAGGAACTGGTGCAAAGCAAAAGGAGAATTGACAGCCGACAGCGCTCCTCCGAAACACAACACAAAAAAAAAGCCAAAAATCACAAAATGAACCACAATCCAAAAACACATATATACAAACCGCCTCACGCAAAATGTAAATATGTATAGACAAGAGTCCAAGACACGGACAAACTACAACAACTGCTCAACGTCTCCCGTCGGATCAGTCCTGGTCTCACTAGGAGTCGCCGCCAACGCATACACCACCACCTGCTCAGACTTCCTCTCCATAGAACTCTCCAGCGTCTCCTGCTCCATCACGACGCGAAGCTCTTCCGCCGCAGCCAACTGAGCCCTGAGAGAGGCAATCTCCGCGTCTCAGCTCCGCAGCTCGTCCTCACGACGCCTCAAATCCTGGTCCCGACGGATGATCCCCGGCTCCTGGGCCTCGATCATCGACCTGGCTGCCTCCAACTCAGCACGGACCCGAGCAAGCTCCGCCGGATCCGCAGTACCCTACAAAAAACAACAGATCCTCAAGATCTAAAAACGTGAAATGCAACACAAAATACACAAAAACAGCACACAAAACGTACCTGAGAAAGCCGAGCCTCCCTCGCAGCCAGGTCACCAGCAAGCGCCCTCCAGCGGTTAGCCGTCCGCCACAAGTCCTGATGACTAACCGAGGAAAGTGTTCAAGTCAAGAACTCACCCTCAGAACGATCAACCTCCACTCCATGTCAGCCTCGGTCACCTCGGCTACCGCGGGCCTTGATAAGCGCAACTGAAGCTCCTCGCCACCCGGCCCCTGAAAGGTGGTCTCCGTCGGGAAAGCTGGGGGCTGAGTCCTCATCAGCAGGTCGACTCCCTACCATTTGGATCCACATCAAAGATAACAAACCCTCCTATCAAGAGAGGCAATGAAAACAAAAGAACAGAGGAAAATATACCTCGATCGGGTACCAAGCAAGCCTCGACAACCGGAAGGTGTCGTAGTCGGCGTCCCGTAACAGCAGCTCCTCACCTCCCTGGCCGTGAAGGTGCTCCTCAACCTCATCAGGGGTCGACTCCTGGAACAACACCCTAGGCGGGTCGACTGGTACGATGAAAGTCTCGGTGGAGCATTGACGAGCCAAACGCTCGCCCAAGTACCAAACCGGCTCAATCGCCGTCTCCAAGTACAAATGCAGGGAGCTGCGAGGCCGCAAACGCTCCCTGATGGCAGCCGGCACACCTGTGTAGTGCTCCCAAGGCCGCCCAACAAACTGCATTCAAGACAAAGCTACTCAACCAACTGGGGGCTCCATAAGCTACCTAGTCATCCTATCTCTATCTATTTCTATAAAGGAGGGGGGAAAGAGAACAAGAGCTTAAGTCAGCAATCCGAAGCTTGTTCACGCGACGCCTGCAGTCCTCGTAAGTCGACTTAATCGACTTCTTCCGAGCCACCGTCCAACCCTTCACAGCAGGGTAGGTCGAGGGAACACCACCTGTGGTCCCTGGACGCAGAGGGGTGAAGTAAGCATACAACCAAGCCTGTAATCAAACACAGCAAACACAAATCAGCCAATTTCTCAAAATTTGTCAAAATCAAAATCAAAATCAAACTAAAAAAAACTACTACAAAAACACTCGTACCTCAAAGATGAGGTCGGGACCAACCAAAGCAGGGGCACTACCCTCTCTCACTGACTCTGGGCGCACCGCCGCGTGCAAGTACCGAGTAAAACTCGCCAGAGCCGACGTAACCCAGTCGAACTGACCCAAGGTGTCGAGGTCAGTAAGGAGAGGAAGCACTTTGGTCGACAAGCGCTCACCCTTGTCACCAAAGTACGTGGCACCTAAGAAGTACCACAACCACAGCCGCGCCTCCTTCGTGTCCGCCTCAACCTCTGCCTCCGGACTCTCTAACAGCGCCAGAGTAACGCCGGCCACTCTCCCAGTGAAGTGGTCCTTCACGTACGAACTCGCGATCAAGTACGGAGTGACGTCGGAAGGCTCCGGCAAAGCAGTACCGATCAGATCGGTAACCGCGGGAGAGGACACTCTCTCCAGCGTCTCGGTAAACTCAATCTGAAACTCGCCGCAGGGAAGGCCGGATACCATGGCGAAGTCCTCTAAAGTCACGCCGACCTCCCTAAACTCCATGTGAAACGACGACGTCGTGTCCCAGTATCGATCCAACATGGCACGGATCAGACACAGGTTCGCCCTAATCGAAGACCTGTGAATATCCCGCCAAGCTGCCACCAACGGCCCAAAAGCCGACCTCTCTATCAACGCCCTCGTCCCGGCTCGGAGAACGTCGTAGAAACCCAGGCAGGTAGTGAAGCCCGAGAAAGTCCTCATGGTGCCGATCTCCTGAAATCAAAAACAAACAACGTCAGAATTCCTATTCAGGCCTGACATTTCCAAAAGTGACAAAATTTCAATCGAAGGACACGACTCACCAAGCCCTCGTGAGCACCATAGGAGATGTGTCTGTCCAGTCGAAGCAACAACTGGCTACCGTCAAAACCCTCGGCCCAAGCAGGCGCCGCCCGCAAGTGCTACCCCCGTGGGGCTGTAGCCCGTCTAGCTCTCCAACTCGCGACGTCGGCATCATCCTCGACTGTCTCCGCCCTCCGTCTCTTATGGCCACGAGACTCAACATGACCGATGAGGCCCATCTCCACGACCCTGGCAACGTGCTGTAATGTCCGTCTGGTCGCCCGGGGACGACGCTCCCTCGTAGAAACCCTCCTCTCGGAGGTACCAGCCTCAGACCCAGTTTGAGCTCTCCCAGTGACAGTAGCCCTAACAACGGGCACCTCACGCTCCTCGACGACCCCCGCGGCCCCAAGGGTCTGCTCAGGATGTCCCTCCTCTTGAGTAACGTCCTCCACAACCACGGCGGGTGTGCTAGCCGGAGTACTAACCGGCCCCGTCTCGAACAACTCCTCAAAAGTCGCAGCAAGGGACTCAGCCTGTCCCGAACACTCTTTTGTAAACAAAGAACATCAGCTTAAATTTCGGCATTATGACGGCATGAAATGGACAAATCCAAAAAAAACTCAACCTGCAAAGCAAAACAAGGGCAATCCCGCCCAAAATCCAACCAAACAAAACCATTCAAAAAAAAGGGCACAAAAACGACTCGCCCATCTTTTCAAGCAAAAGATGAGTCAAAACCACCGAAAAAAACGGCGTTCCAAGACCCCTACAGGATCCGCCAACATACCTAAATACATTCCCAACACAATGAGGTATTTTTCTACAACTCAAAAAGGCAATTCATACGCCAATTTGAGCACAAACCGGTCAAAAATTCAAAAACGACTGCAAAAAGGCAAACGTGATTCTATCACGCCTCAAAGCGACCTAAACTACCAATGAGGTCCATTTCAAGGCAAACTGACTCAATTCAAGCCCAAACAGGCGCTTATTTTGTCAGACATAAGACCGTCACAAAAGGCAAAAATTCCAAATTTTGCCCACGATACCCAACGAAGGTCCATAAATGGCGAATACGGGTTCTCCCAACTACAATGCAACCTAGTGGGACCCACTACCCAAGCAAATAAACTTGGCATTGCAAAATGAGACGGTTTCTCACCTCACTCACGTTTTTCGAGCATAGGGAGCGGGAACGGGGACCAAAATGCAAACTAAAAGCACCCTTATACTCCTAAACAGGTTTCTAACCTAATGCAATCATAAATTTCACTCAAAATGGGCTCAATCAAAAACACCCAATTCGATTTTCTAGGGTAAATTTCGCCCTAATTCAATTAAGCTAAAAGGCCAACAAATTTAAATGGATTCAAGAGGAAATACATACCTTGAGATGACATTGTTGTTAATGGCACGAATGGAAGCGAGCTTAAGGACCAACAATGGCGTTCTTGAGTTTATTTTGTGTCGAAGGTTGAAGACGGGTGAGGAATGAAATGCAGCCTAAACTCGCGTCTTTTACAGAAAAAAGGGAAGCCCCTTTGGTTCGCAAGGTGGCTCGCGCCTCAATCAGGTCTCCCCTTGCTTTTTCACCGAAATTTGGGCTTTGGCCCAATTTCACATATTAAACTTCGAATTTTCATTGACGATATTAAAGGTCGTCATTTTTCCAAAGACAAAAACAAATAGTGAAAATTTAAATTCGCTATTTTCGAAAATTTCAAACAAACGGCAATCAAAACCGCCAATTTCAAAAATAATGGTGAAATCAAAATTCACTATTTTCCTTCAAAATTTCAAAAATAATAGCGAGAATCCAAAATCCGCTATTTCTTCAAATTTCAAACGACGGCAATTAAAACCGTCATTTTCAAAATAATAGCTGGAAATTAAATTCCACTACTTTCTCCACACGTGTCAACGGCGGCACATAAACCGTTACTTCAATTAATAGTGAAGATTCCAAATTCACTATTTCCATCAAATGTCAACGGCGGCACATAAACCGTCACTTCAATTAATAGTGAAGATTCCAAATTCACTATTTCTTTCAAATGTCAACGGCGGCACATAAACCGTCACTTCAAACGTAATAGCAAAATTTAAAATTTGCCATTTCCTTCAAAATTCAAATTCAACGGCGATCGAAACCACCGCTGCAAATTCAAACAAACGAATGGTGAAGATTCCAAATTCACTATTCCTTCAAATACCAGCAGGGGGCTTCCTCGCGAAACACGCTCATTTAAAAAACAGTGATAGTGAAAATTCGACTTCACTATTTCCATAGCGGCATCATGAGTTCGCTACTTTCAAAACAAGCCCATTCGACGCGGCTATGCTCACGGTCAATCAACCGACCGCCCTATGGCTGGCGAGCCTTACTACGCGCCGTGGCTGGCGAGCCTTACTACGCACCATGGCTGGCGAGCCTTTGTCCGCAAACACTCAAGGACACATCCCGAAGATGCCTCGGGTACATTTCCTTATCACAGCTGGCGAGCCTTTGTCCGCAAACACTAAAGGACACATCCCGAAGATGCCTCGCGTACATTTCCTTGTCACAGCTGGCGAGCCTTTGTCCGCAAACACTCAAGGACACATCCCGAAGATGCCTCGGTTACATTTCCTTGTCACAGCTGGCGAGCCTTTGTCCGCAAACACTCAAGGACACATCTCGAAGATGCCTCGGGTATATTTCCTTGTCACAGCTGGCGAGCCTTTGTCCGCAAATGTGCAAGGACATATCCGAAGATGCCTCGGGTATGACTCCTTCTTATAGCTGGCGAGCCTTTGTACGTAGTCTAACGGACTTTAAACGACCCGCACGGACAGTCGACAGACTCTAAACTGTTCCCGACGACAGGTCCTCGACTCGTACCCTCGAGTCGCCTTGGCGTCGCCCTTCCCGACGGCAGGTCCTTGGCCCGAATCCTTTCGAGCCACCGCGACGTCGCTTGAGTCTCCAGGTTGTAATCTTCGATTGACCTGGGGGCTCTACTTTGACTTTTGCCCTGTCCAAGCCTCAGTCAAAGTGGGGGCTCTGTAGATACCCAGTATCTGCTGAGACTCCAACAAACACCCGATGACTATCGGACTACAACATGTTTTGGAATCGCGGCGTTTGATCGACAGTTTGTGTACAACTTAACGTCGGAAACCTTAAAACGATTTCGAAAATAAAACATTTCAAAACATTTCAAAAATACCTGGAGTGTTTAATGCACGACGACGGGGTCGCAATGACACTAACTAGAGTCAAAACCGACACCGGACCAAAAACCGACTCAAAAATTCAAATCCCGACTCCAACAACGAGTCAAACCGAGTCAACCACCAAAAACAAAACATTTCAAAACCTTCTACCTTAAGTTTTCCCGGATTTATGTTTGGTCAAGTACCAAACATATGACTACAAAACCTAGGATAGAACAAATCATGATTGCGTTTATGTGAAAGCGACAACTCACCTCGAAGACCCACGACGTGGCTCGCGCCTCTTTGAGCAGCCCAGGTGGCCACGTCGCTCAAAACTCACACAACCTCTCATTCTCCTGTAAATACCCCTCAAATGCCCCCCATTTGAGAGTTACGCGAGTGTCCGCCCCCTCTTTTCTCCCTTAAAATTCACGACTCGACTTCTTAAGTCACAGCCCGACGCGTATGTACGACCTACCGATCGTAAATAAAAGCCTTACACATTGTTTGGTACCGTCATCGTGCATTAAATCACTTGACCGACCACTTCGACCACTAGACCGTCATTAAACTTAAAACACTCTTTTTACTTACCAAAACGGTTTTAAACCGAGTTTTTTTCCGATCAAACGAGTTGTTACACTTACGTCGGTCACTCGCCATAACCAAACATATAAGTATGAGGGTGTAAAAATCCTCTTTTATTATGTTTTCATTTGTTTCATGACTATAACATGCTAAAACGTGCATAACATGAACCAAAACATGGAATAAACGAGCCAAAACTGATTTTTGGTCTGAGATAGAAGCCCCTTGGTTCGCCGGCTTGCCCGCACCTAAATGGGGTGTCCAGGTCAGAGATCAACCGTGTTTGTTCTCGTCATTTCTCTATAATTCATCTTCATATTTGTAATCGGTTTTCACCATTTCAAATATTTTCAAACCGTTTTTATTTCATCTTATTTGTTTTAACCATAAAGCATTTTTCACCCTTGGTTCCTCATACCATGACGGTTAAATCCGTGTTTCGGTGATAATATTTGGTTAATGACATTTAAAAGGTATTTTAGAACCATTTATTTCATTTCTTTATATTTCCAAAATAAATATATTAGTCACCAACACAAAGTCATCCTTGGTTCTACATACCATGCCGGATTTTAACCCAGGTACGATGATGAGTATCGGCTAATTATATTCAAATGAACTTAAAACAATTAGTTCATAATTATTTTCAAAACTATTCATGTCAAGTTTGTCAAATCGAACCCGACACCGAATATTATCAAAATAATGATGATTAATCAAGTCTAGTTCTTCAAATCAACAAATGCGGTCTAAACGACCCCTTCAAACCAAGCCGGGTTCAAATACCCATTTCTCAACACGTTTTATAACGTTTTCTAAATAGTCAGAATACGGCATATAACCGTAGGCTGACCCGCGCCTCAAGCAGGCCTTTTCTTTCTCATTTTCAGAACCAGGGGGAGGCCCCTTATACCGCCGGCTGGCTCGCGCCTCATGTAGCCGTCTGGTACAGGGCCTGTTCCCTTCCAGCATCAGTCCAGGACGATCCCGACTCTAGTTAGCCCAGATATAGGACGGATCAGATGACTATTCGTTTATTCAAAATCATATTTGCAAAATGCCTTATTAAATGGATCACGTTATGCACCATAAACCTAATACGGTAAATGGGTGTTTAATTTCCGTCTTGCATGCAAATCAACCATTAATCCAACTCGACATCTTATACTTGATACTTGGATTAAATCAACCGACTTAGAAAGTTCTCACATGTTAGGTTTAAATTATTGGATGCGTATTCATGCATTTAAACCGTTTTATCAACTTTTGCATTCAACCAACCAAGATCGATCAGTAGAGGCCGCTACCGTGGGCGGGATTGGGTGTCTGATTAAGGGCTTCCCAATACATATCTTCACCTCTTACTCAGAAACTTTGGATAGTGGACGACCTTATCCAGGGCGTACGAGTGTCATTCTAGAGATAGGATGCTAAAGAGGGACGATTTCCTTATCTTTAGCACCTATGTCAAATGCTTCTTTGTGCTTCGATTTGACCGAGGTATAAAATGGATTTCGAACGGGTTCCAAGCATCCCATAAATGCTTGGTGGCGACTCCGAACATCTCTAATCGTTTTGAGACCCTTACCGAGACGAAACCGACCGATCTAAAACGATCCGGTCGAAAGCATTTTTACGCCGCCGAGCGTGGCTTTCAAAAGACCGCTGCATGTCCACAGATTGGCCTGGCGTGCAGGTGGCCCGTGACTTCAGACCGGTAGGTGGCCCAAATCCACAGACCGAGACGTGGCCCATGTCCATACCCTGGACCCCTCGGAAAGACAACATTTCATTGACCTCCTCCACGAATACAAGGATGTGTTCGCCTGGTCCTACAGAGATATGCCTGGGATTGACAAGGAAATTGCTGAACACCGGCTACCCATTGAGCCCGGAGCCAAACCCGTGAAGCAAAAGCTGCGCCGGATGCGTCCTGAATGGGCCTTGAAAATCAAGGAAGAACTAGACAAACAGTTCAAGGATGGTTTTGTAACACCCCCATACTCCAAGTGCCTTACCAGGACCACTCAGGTATGAAGACATTACCATCTCGGTTACCCGAGGCAATGATAATCAAATAAACAATGAAGAAACAACGTTTAAATATAAATACTTAGCGAAGAGTTACAATTCTCAAAACCAAACCAAATGTGTGATACATGTGCTCAAACTGACTGTTCTAACTGAAATGTAAATAACTAATAAGCTACAGCGGAAGACTCCTATCATCATGTCGTGGCAATCCCAGCTATCCCAGTAATCATCTCAATACCTGCTCAATATCTGCTCACCATCCCGAATGGATCACCGCAGTTTACAAAACAACACCGGTCGCACTAATCACACAATTCAATATATATTAACAATAAGATAAACAGACATGACTTAACTCACACACACACACAATCACGCCAAATCCAATCATCTCAATCACCGATCCCTTCCACCGGACCAGACCACTGCTTAGTGGGGGACCGTAGCCGTACCCACCAAATCCCCGCTCCACCTAGTGAGCGATAACCCTGTCCATTAATGTGCACATCCCTTCTGTGGCAGGTTCCACAGAAGGAGAAACTAGGGCGTGAAGCTACTCCCGCAAGTGAAGCCACACAGCCGAGGCCATGCCTCGCGAACCATAGACAACGATCACAACCACAATCACAATACAACTACTATATCAAACAACCAAACACAACACATCAACCAATATCCCATTATGGGACTAATACTGAGTAGGAAATCCTACCTGGTAAGCACACAATCGACGGTCTCTCTTCTTTGAATCAAAAAGCTTCCTCTATGAAACCTCCTCCTATCATACGACATATAAATGCTACCGAATCATATACTATACAAAAACCCCCAAATCCCTTAATTAGGGTTTAACCAAAATAAAGGAAATACAACAAAAAGGGTACACAGATCTTACCCTTGACGCAAGGAACTCAACGGTATAACAAACGCTAAGAACTGACCTTCCAAACTCTGGGTATTGCTAATAATGCGATTAGGATGAAGAACTTGCTTGCTTTCTCTCTTAAACAGTAATTTAGGTTTTGCAAAAGTGGTTTAGAATAATGACGGCAAAGCTTATATACCTTAATCGCATAATTAACAAAACCCGAGAAAACTCCCCGTAAAACCGGACACTCGATCGAGTACCCGAGGTACTCGATCGAGTACCCCCTTACTCGATCGAGTACCCTAGTTACTCGATCGAGTACCCAACAGGTCAGAAACTTTTCTAAAACGCAACTTACCCTTACTCGACAGAGTAAGGCCTACTCGATAGAGTACCCCAAGACTTATAAATACGGAGTATTACAGTCTTCCCTCCTTAAAAGGAACTTCGTCCCCGAAGTTCAAACCACTACTAAACAAAGGTACTCCCATACATTCCCGACTCAACAACCAAACAAAATTCAACATAAAACGTGTTACTAACCCAACTCATCCCGACACACATACCGACATAACATACAAAAAGGGTATGAAACTCTTAAAAAGTGTTCGCGATCATCTCCTACCCCCCTAAAAGAAACAAGGTTACGTCCCCGTAACCATACATACCTGATCAAAAAGGAAAGGGTAACGCTCTTTCATAGCCTCCTCTGGCTCCCATGTAGCTTCCTCAGTCTCGTGGTTAGACCAAAGGATCTTGAGCAGAACTGTCTCACCACTCCTAGTCTTTCTAACCTTTCGGTCTAGAATCTGCTTAGGCACCTCAAGATATGATAAGGACTCATCTAGCTCTAAGTTCTCTGCCTCTAACACATGTGACGGATCACTCACATACTTCCGCAGCTGCGATACATGAAACACATTATGCACTCTCTCTAATGCAGCTGGTAAAGCCAGACGATATGCAACTTTCCCAACTCGCTCTAAGATCTCATAAGGCCCGATAAACTTCTGACTTAACTTGCCTTTCTTCCCAAATCTCATAACCCCACGCATAGGAGACACTTTCAAAAGAACCTTGTCCCCAACTTGAAACTCTATGTCCCGGCGATGTAAATCTGCATAACTCTTTTGCCTATCTTGGGCTGCCCTCATCCGTTCCCTGATCATCTTAATCTGTTCCACCATCTCATGCACCATCTCTGGTCCTAAAACCACTGCCTCAGCACTATCGTCCCAACAGATTGGACTCCTACATCTCCTCCCATATAAAGCCTCAAACGGTGCCATACCAATACTCGTGTGATAGCTGTTATTATAAGAAAATTCTATCAAGTCCAACCTCTGTTCCCAGCTACCACCAAAGTCCATCACACAAGCTCGCAACATATCCTCAAGAGTCTTGATTGTTCTCTCGATCTCTGTCCGTCTGTCGCAGGGATGAAATGTCTTGTACTCGTCTTCAAAGTTGTTCCCAACGATTCCTGCAACTCTTTCCAAAACCTCGATATAAACCTCGCATCTCTGTCAGACACTATGTCCTTAGGGACTCCATGTAACTTAAGCACGTTCTTTCGATAGGCCATAGCCAATTGTGCCTTAGTCCATGTATCTTTCATTGGAACAAAGTGAGCTGACTTGGTCAGTCGATCCACTATTACCCAAATCATGTTGTTACCTTGTTGACTCTTTGGTAAACCCACAATGAAATCCATGGAAAGGGATTCCCACTTCCACTCAGGTACCTCTAAAGACTGAATCTTCCCTTGTGGTCGTCGCTGTTCCCCTTTAACTCTTTGGCATGTCAAACAACAGGACACAAACTCAGCTGTCTCTTTCTTCATCCCAGGCCACCAAAACGTTTTCTTCAAATCCTTGTACAGTTTGTCACCACCCGGATGTACTGAGTATGGTGTACAATGCGCCTCTGTCATGATAGTCTTTTTCAACTCCTCATCATTAGGGACACACCACCTACCATCGAACCTCAAACTACCATCTGTATGAATAGAAAATCGAGACACTGTCCCTTTTTCTACCCCAGCTCTCCACTCCACCATCTTGGGATCCAACGCCTGTTTACCTCGAATGTCATCATAAAACTCAAGATGTACCGTCATATCACCCATGGCGTCTCCTTTCTGCATCATATGTATCCCAAACCTTGCTACCTCATCTCTCAGCCTCATCAAAGATAGAGCTGTACACAGAGAATGTACACTCTTCCTACTCAAAACATCAGCAACAACATTGGCTTTCCCTTCATGGTAGATGATTTCCATGTCATAATCGCCAATCAACTCCATCCACCTTCTCTGTCTCATGTTCAACTCCTTTTGAGTGAAAATGTACTTGAGACTCTTGTGATCAGAAAATACCTTAAAGATTGCTCCATAAAGGTAATGTCTCCAAATCTTGAGAGCAAACACTACCGCACCCAACTCCAGATCATGAGTAGGGTAGTTCTCCTCATAAGGCTTCAATTTCCTAGAAGCATAGGCAATCACTTTACCGTTCTGCATCAACACACATCCCAACCCATTCTTTGAGGCATCTGTATAAACCTCAAAGTTCTCGGTCCCTTCTGGCAATGCTAAGACAGGAGCTGTGGTCAAACGCTCCTTTAATGTTTGGAACGCCGTCTCACAACTCTCATCCCAACGAAACCTGTTCTCTTTCCTCATCAATGTTGTCATAGGTCTAGCTATCTTGGAGAAATCTTTCACAAACCGTCTGTAGTATCCAGCTAAACCCAAGAAACTCCTAACCTCAGCAACATTCTTTGGTGCTTCCCACTTTGTCACTGCCTCAATCTTCGCCGGATCCACAGCTACCCCATCTTTAGAGATCACATGCCCCAGAAAAGCAACTTTCTCTAACAAGAACTCACACTTGGATAGCTTAGCATACAACTCATGGTCCCTCAAAGTTTGCAACACGATCCTTAGATGCTCCTCATGCTCCTCCCTAGTCTTGGAGTAGATTAAGATATCGTCGATAAACACCACTACAAACTTATCCAAAAACTGTCTAAAGATCCTATTCATCAAATCCATAAACACTGCCAGTGCATTAGACAATCCAAACGGCATTACCACATACTCATAATGACCATACCTTGACGTGAAAGCCGTCTTTGGTATGTCCACCTCTCTAATCTTCACCTGATGGTACCCCGACCTCAAATCAATCTTAGAAAAGACTGATGCACCACTCAACTGATCAAACAGGTCATCTATCCTTGGCAAAGGATACTTGTTCTTCACCGTCACTCGGTTCAGCTCCCTGTAATCTATGCACAACCTCAAACTCCCATCTTTCTTCTTCACGAAAAGAACTGGTGCTCCCCACGGCGATACACTAGGTCTAATGTATCCCTTCTCTATCAAATCATCCAACTGCTTTCTAAGCTCCTCCATCTCCTTAGGACCCATGCGGTACGATGCCTTAGAGATTGGCCCCGTCCCTGGTTTCAACTCTCTTTGTGAAATCTATCTCTCTTCCCGGCGCAACCCCGGAATCTCCTCTCGAAAAACATCGGCAAACTCTCCCACCACCGTATCTCATCCATCAGGACTCTCTATCCGGTCATCTCTCACATGGCACAAGATCAAAGGACATCCCTTCCTCAGATAAGACTTCAAGGTGACAGCTGCAATCAACTTAACTTTGGGTTTGACTAGAAACCCACGATAAGACACACTAACGCCCTTAGGACCTCTTAAAGACACTTTCTTTTGATGACAGTCTATCTTAGCTTTATACTTTTCTAACCAATCCATCCCGACTATCATCTCAAAACCGTCAAAAGGAAACTCTAGCAAGTCTACAGGTAGATCAACTTGCCCAACTATCATAGATACATCTCTAAACAACCTCCCACATGATACAGACTCACCCGAAGGTATAAAAACTTGCTCACTAACAGACTCATATACCCTCAAACCCAACCGCTTAACATGACTCGAAGATACAAACGACTGAGAAGCCCCCGAATCAAACAAAACAGAGGTATGAACACCATTAACAAGAAAAGTACCGGTGATAACGTGAGCATCCTCCTCAGCTGCTTTCTTCTCCATCATGAATAACTTTCCACTTGTCTTCTGTCCACCTCCCTGGACAGTACTGGCTGAGGTGGTCGGCTTAGCACCCGACCCTTGATTGTTGTTGTTGTTCGTCGGTGGTTTCTGATAAGAATTACCGCCGTTGCGGTTGCCTCCACTCTGGTAACTCTGACTTCCCCGGTTTGGCCATGACCCACCGGTGATGCATTTGCTCGCGTAGCTCTGCGCAGTCTCTGGAAAGAACCCGGTGCACTTGTGCACTCATGTCTCTTGTGGCCTACACCACCACAGCTATAGCAGGTCACACCCCAACTACCACTAACACTTCCACGGCCACGCCCAAAGGAAGCCCCAAAGATCAACCCGACCCGGAAGAAAACCCCTTAGATCGATTGTGGTTGCCTTTCTTGTGATCGATTGCCACCACCCTCGCTCTCGGACTTCCTCTTCTCACCACCCGACCTCTCCCGAGCCATCTCCACCAACCTCTCGCTCTCCCACCCTCTCATAGGCTTCCTTAACATCGCAAGGACTCCCACGGGTAACTTATCCATAATCTTAGGGGTCAACCCTCTCTCAAACCTCGGTGCCAAATTCTCCTCACTCAAACCCATATCCTCAAAGATACCTAGACTTATCATTGAACGCTCTGTAGTACTCGGCCACGTACATCTCGGCGGTCATCTTAAAACTGTCAAACTCCTCTCTCAACTTACTCCTCACATGCTCCGGTACAAACTCCTTTCTCACAGCCCTACGAAACTCCTCCCAAGGTATAGCGGGTAAGCCTTGGTTTGTATATATCTCCTTAGCACTCACTTTCACCGTATCCCACCACTTGCCACCGCCTCCCTCGGATAGAACGCAGCTGTTCCACTCTCATCTCATCGGACAAGGAACCAAATCTAATATGTTCTCCATCTCTCTAAGCCAACTATCGAGAAGGTTAGGCTCCCCAACTCCCTTATACTCTTTCGGGTTAAACCTCGCTATATAGAGGCTGATTTTAGAATGATCAACCTCCTTCTCCTTATCCTTATCCTTATCTTTCCCCACAGTCTTTAGAGCCTCAGTGAGAGCATCCTGATGCTCCAACATCTTAACGATGTCATCTATGTTCATAAGCTCGGCTCTCGCATACAAAGCGATCTTCTTGGGCAAGCGGCATCTTGAAACTATATATAAGAAAGGGTAGACATAAACACACATACTAAACCTCAAAACACGAAAACACGCTGCCCAGAACCTACTCGATCGAGTTCCCTAACACACTCGATCGAGTAACGGGCTTCTCGATCGAGTGTCCAACATACTCGATCGAGTACCCAAACATCAGACCCCAACAGACCTTCTGATCTCTAACATACTCGACCGAGTAGCTAGGCTACTCAATCGAGTGACCCCCTACTCGATCGAGTACCCCTAGTTACTCGATCGAGTACCCAAAAACACGATTCTGGACTTAAAATCGTCAAAAACCCACCCGATCGAGTCAGTCCCACTCGATCGAGTCATGCTAACTCATAAACGCTACCCGCATGCTATATCATATGCTAACATGCTAAAAATTTTATAAAACCACATATCATATCATAACTAAGCATATAATGCTACGCATCCTTTCGTACGATCTACGAGATCATTCTATCATGCTATTAAATGCCACCTTATAAACATCCAACATGTTATCATTCCAACAACGAGTCTACATATATCATTAATCTTTCTTTCACATTCTCAACTTCTACTTCAAACACCCAACAATTACACACACACTTCATCACATTCTTACACAAGCTAACCAATCAACACATATGACCTTGACATACGCCCCCCATGTGACCGGTTCAAAATTGTAGGGCAAGTTCGCGACTTTAGGACGTCTCCCAAGCCTTTGAATTAGCTCCTACAACCTTTACCCCGAGTTTATTTTAATTGACTCCCTATGTTCATTAGGTTCATTGGTTACAGGTTTCAGGATCGTTTCTCTGATACCATTTGTAACACCCCCATACTCCAAGTGCCTTACCAGGACCACTCAGGTATGAAGACATTACCATCTCTGTTACCCGAGGCAATGATAATCAAATAAACAATGAAGAAACAACGTTTAAATATAAATACTTAGCGAAGAGTTACAATTCTCAAAACCAAACCAAATGTGTGATACATGTCCTCAAACCGACGTTCTAACTCGAAATGTAAATAACTAATAAGCTACAAATGGAAGACTCCTATCATCATGTCGTGGCAATCCCAAATATCCCAAGATTTCATCTCAATACCTGCTCAATATCTGCTCACCATCCCCGAATGGATCACCGCAGTTTACAAAACAACACCGGGTCGATTAATCACACAATTCAATATATATTAACAATAAGATAAACAGACATGACTTAATCACACACACACACAATCACGCCAAATCCAATCATCTCAATCACCGACCGTCCACCGGACTAGCCCCGCGATGGGGGACCGCAGCCGTACCCACCAAATCCCCGCTCCACATAGTGAGCGATAACCCTGTCCATTAATGTGCACATCCCTTCTATGGCGGGTTCCACAGAAGGAGAAACTAGGGCGTGAAGCAACTCCCGCAAGTGACCCCACTCAGCCGAGGCCACGCCTCGCGAACCATAGACAACGATCACAACCACAATCACAATACAACTATTATATCAAACAACCAAACACAACACATCAACCAATATCCCATTATGGGACTAATACTGAGTAGGAAATCCTACCTGGTAAGCACACAATCAGACGGTCTCTCTTTGCCAATTAAAAAGCTTCCTCTATGAAACCTCCTCCTATCATACGACATATAAATGCTACCGAATCATATACTATACAAAAACCCCCAAATCCCTTAATTAGGGTTTAACCAAAATAAAGGAAATACAACAAAAAGGGTACACAGATCTTACCCTTGACGCAAGGAACTCAACGGTATAACCAACGCTAAGAACTGACCTTCCAAACTCCGGGTATTGCTAATAATGCGATTAGGATGAAGAACTTGCTTGCTTTCTCTCTTAAACAGTAATTTAGGTTTTGCAAAAGTGGTTTAGAATAATGACGGCAAAGCTTATATACCTTAATCGCATAATTAACAAAACCCGAGAAAACTCCCCGTAAAACCGGACACTCGATCGAGTACCCGAGGTACTCGATCGAGTACCCCCTTACTCGATCGAGTACCCTAGTTACTCGATCGAGTACCCAACAGGTCAGAAACTTTTCTAAAATGCAACTTACCCTTACTCGACAGAGTAAGGCCTACTCGATAGAGTACCCCAAGACTTATAAATACGGAGTATTACAGGTTTCATCAAGGTGTGTGAGTACTCTGACTAGGTGGCCAACATTGTTCCTGTACCGAAGAAAGACGGGAGAATTCGGGTTTGCGTCGACTTCAGGGATCTGAACAAGGCGGGTCCAAAGGACGACTTCCCTTTACCACATGTTGACATTCTGGTGGACAATACTGCCGAACACGCCCTCTTATCATTCATGGATGGGTATGCTGGGTACAACCAGATCAAAATGGCTGAGGAGGACATGCACAAAACTACATTCACTACACAGTGGGGTACATATTGCTACACGGTCATGCCTGTCGGCCTCATCAACGCCGAAGCAACCTATCAAAGAACCGCTACCACTCTCCTACATGATATTATGCACAAGGAGGTAGAGGTATATGTCGATGACATGATTGTCAAATCAAGAGAACGGGACGGTCACATCAACGCCCTTCAAAAATTCTTCGCTCGGCTGCGGAAATATAACATGAGACTAAATCCTCAGAAGTGTGCATTCGGGGTGACCTCCGGAAAAATCTTGGGACATGTCGTCAGCAAAAGAGGCGTTGAGATTGATCCAACCAAAATCAAAGCCCTTCAACAAATGCCACGGCCTAAGAACGAGAAGGAGATTCGGGGATTTCTCGGTCAGGTCCAATACATCAGCCGCTTCATTGCCAAGCTCACCATGATTTGTGAACCAATATTCAAGAAACTTCGCGCATCCGATCACACCGATTGGGACGACGACTGCCAAAAAGCCTTCGACAGGATAATGGAAATCCTATCCAAATGTCCTGTCCTCATGCCACCTCAACCGGGGATCCCTTTATCCCTATACCTGACTGTTACCGACACAGCAATGGGAGCAATGCTAGCACAAACGGTCGACGGCGAAGAACGAGCCATCTACTACATCAGCAAAAAGTTCATTGAGTACGAGACACGGTACACCCAACTGGAGAAGACATGCCTTGCCCTAGTATGGTCAACAAAGAAGCTGCGGCATTACATGCTCAGCTACACGGTCCACATCTACTCCAAGATGGACCCAGTCAAATATATCTTCGAAAAACCCGTACTAAACGGAAGGCTGTCTAGGTGGACACTCATGCTGTCTGAATTCGACCTCAAGTTTGTGCCCCTCAAGGTTATTAAGGGAAGAGCAGTCGCCGATTTCCTAGCAGAGAATCCCGTCAACGAGGATCCAACGACGGACACATGGTCACTTCCTGACGAGGACATCCTTTGTGCCCATTCCGACGCATGGGACCTATACTTCGATGGTGCATCTAAACTGAGAGGCTTCGGGGTAGGAATCCTTCTAATATCACCAGAGGAGGAACATATTCCAATCTCAGTCAAACTAGACTTCGCCGTCACCAACAATGCCGCTGAATATGAAGCATGCCTCATCGGCCTACAAGCAGCCATCACACTTTGCATCAAGATACTGAGGGTCCACGGTGATTCCTCGCTCATCATCAATCAGGTGTCCGGATCATGGAAAATCCGAAGTGACAGCTTAGCTCCCTACCGAGCGAAAATCAATCAAGAGGCCGAGTTCTTCGACCAAATCGACTACTTCCACTTGCTACGAGAGGAAAATCAATTTGCTGATGCCCTGGCAAAACTTGCCGCACTCGTCAATATACATGACGACATGACATCGATGCCCTTATGTGTCGAGAGAAGGAGCGAGCCAGCTCACATTTGTGCCATCAACGATGACGAGGAAAGCCATGATGAACCTTGGTACCAAGCCATCCTCAACTACAAAACCAAAAACAAATTCCCTCCCAACTCTGATCAAAGAGGACAAAGAGCCATTCGTTTACTTGCATCACAATTCGTGATAAACCAAGACCAATTATACAAGAGAACACCCCAAGGAATTTTCCTCCTTTGCATTGACCATCACAAAGCCAAAAAAGTCATTGGAGAGGTACACGACGGAGAATGCGGCCCTCACATGAGCGCAATGATGCTTACCCGAAAAATCATGTGGCTAGGCTACTATTGGACCACCATGGAAGCCGATTGCCGTAACTACGTCAAACATTGCCACAATTGCCAAATCTTCGCCAACATACAATACATACCACCATCCCTTTTATACACCATGACATCACCCTGGCCTTTCTCCACCTGGAGCATCGACATCATTGGGAAAGTCAACTCGATAGGCACTAAGGGGCATTGCTTCGTCCTCGTCACCATCGACTACTTCACCAAATGGGTAGAAGCACAGTCATATGCAATCTTGACCGCCAAACAAGTGGCCAAGTTCATCCAAAACAACATCATCTGCAGATATGGGGTACCCCATGAAATCATCAGCGATCAAGGCTCTCACTTCCGGGCAGAAACTCGGGCCTTGCTGGACAAATACAAGATCAAACGACATCGATCATCCCCTTACCGTCCCCATACCAACGGAGCAGTGGAGGCAACTAACAAAACTCTTGTCACCATTATCAAGAAAATGCAAGACAACTACCGTGATTGGCCGAGCAAACTCCCATTCGCACTCTGGGGATACCGAACCTCCATTCGAACACCGATAGGCGCCACACCCTTCTACCTAGCATACGGTATGGAGGCGGTTCGACCAGTAGAGTTAGAGGTCCCTTCTCTACGCATCCTACTAAAGAGTCAGGTCCCTGAGGCGGAATGGACCCGTCGAAGGTACGAACAGCTCACTTTTCTAGACGAACGGCGGCTCAACGCCTTCCACAACGTCCAGCTATACCAACGACGTATACAACAAGAATTCAACAAGAAAGTCAAACCCAGGAACATCAAGGAGGGCGACTTGGTTCTCAAATCGGTTCGAGCACCATTACCCGTCGATCCGAGGGGAAAAGTCAAACCCAACTGGGTCGGGCCATACCTGGTCAAGAAAATACTTTCGGGGGGCGCAGTGAGACTGAGTGACCTAGATGGGGAGGAACAAACCCGACCAACTTAGACCAACTCAAGAAATACTACCCTTGAACCATAGCAACCAATGACCTGAGCCTAGTTCTACAACTAGCAACCACCTCAACCCTTTTCAAGTCAAGTTCCTTAAACGCGTTCTGATTTGAAATTGCATGTTTTATCGAGTCTAAGTTGCGGCACCTTGCCCGTTTCGAATGTCCTTTGATCTGTCAAAGGCAACATCCATTTGCACTAAAACAAACAAAAGCCCTGAACTATGAGCATGGTTTGATTTCACCTCTTCAGGTGGATACGTAGGCAGTCCCTCTTATACCTGAGGGATGAAACCACAAAACCCAATCAAATTCACAAAACATTTTGAACTACAATCATGGTTTGATTTCACCTCTTCAGGTGGATACGTAGGCAGTCCTTTCTTACGCAAGAGGGATACAGCCATCCCCATAATCAAAACAAAAAAACCCACATACAAAAAACATCCCCATAATCAAGACAAAAAATCCACATACAAAAAAAACATCCCCATCAAAAAAAGAAAGGGAAAACCATTCCCTTTCCCACAAAAATACAAAAGAAGCCTTTCTCCCTTTCCACAAAAATCCCACTTTCCCTAGTGCAAATGTTTAGGATGATTCAAATCGAATTGCCTTTACAAAATGGATGAAAGAAACAAGCGTTCACAATTTTTGACACGAGCAATCCTCTTATTTAATTAATAATGGGAGGAATTACAATTTCAACAACAAATAAAGCTCGACGAGTCTACAACTTGTCCAAGCTAAGGTGTCGACTAAAACACCTCACATAATAAAACTAGCACAAAACACACACAACATAGCTAGTACAACATAATAAAAAAAACTCACAACAATAATACAACATAATAATAAAGTGGGTAATGGAGGTCTTCACTCTTCCATTCTACCCTTGCCTTTTCCTTCGGGGTACATCTTCCCCTTGTTCTTCTTGTTGGCCCGCCTAGCATGGATTTCCTCCTCGGAACGGATCCTCAACGGATCTACAACGGCAACGGCCTCCGGTCTATTGCAAGACCCCATGTTCGGCCCAAAACGAGCCCATGCACGGCTCACCATATTCTTGGGACCTGAGCTTCTCCTCTTTGGTGGCCTCATCACATCGGGGCTAACTCTATCAACATACTCCTCAAAGAAGGCACGGTTAGCCTTGCCAACCTCTCGATACTTCAAGTCAACAACCTCGTCCTTACGAGATTTGGACCTTTCTTCTAAGGTTTGAGCTCTTGACCACTTGACATAAGCGGGAGTCACCCATGTCGTGGCAACGGGGTTTGGTACCTCCCAAAGCGGCCGAGTGGCCCACCACCTTTCGAAGACCTCCACAAGCTCGGAGTTTCGGAAGACATTCTCTTGGACAAGGGTATCTTGAGCGGGCACTTTTTGTTGACGCCCCATTTGCCTGATGAGCCTTTCGGGATAGATGAAGGAAGCAACCTTCAAACCCACTACCATCAAAGAAAGAGGACTAGCACCCGAAGCGGGCAACCCCATGAAGGACCTCAAGTGCCACCATGGCACCACCCAACGGATATGAGGACCACCCTCCTCCGCCAATCTGGCGGCCCAATAGGCCTCAGTAGAAGCAAAACTATCCGAGTACAACTTCTTCCTCATGGTAAGGTGACGGAAAGAATAAAAAGAAGAATCAACCGGAGGCTCTATATACCTTAGCCTCTCCAATAGCCACACTTGGAGGATCCTTGGAGATCCGAATGAAGGAGCTTCTCCACAAGAGCCTTCCTTGTCCAAAGCTTGGATGATCTCGCCAAGCACCAACCACGATGGATCTCTACCATGCTCCATTTGCTCGACCACATGTACAAGGGTCATGCTACCATAGCATTTCGGCCCCTCCTTCTTCAAAGCATCAACAAAGAGGTATACATGGACAAGGCAAAAGGCAAGATCCCTTCTCCTAGCCACCTCCGAAACATTGGCATCTAATCGGTTTAAAAAGATGTTGATAAGAGCCACCATATCCACACCATGTGGAGCAAGAAGGGAGTTGACTTGACACGTCGACAAACCCAACATTGAACGGAATTTCTCCTTATAGCATAACTGAGTCGGAGGAAGCACCGGAACACAACCCGGCCACCCACCAATGGCTCCAACTTCTTCGGCTAGTGGACAAATTTCACCTTTCGGGAAAACGAAAACATGCTGTTTCGAATCCCAAAACAGAGAGCATGCTTCGAGGAATGAGGATTGCGCCTTGACTTGACGAAGCACCAACAATTGACCAACTCCCATGCAAATGAGTTGATACTTTTCTGGAGGCGACAAATCCCGGCACCATTGTCGCAACGCATTCTCAAAAGCATCCATGAAATATTTTTGTGGAAGAAGAAGAAGAAGAAGAGGTTTTGTAGAGATTTTTTTGTGTTTCGGATGATGAAACAATGAAGCACAAACATCTCTATTTATACAAAACAATCAGCGTGTTTTTCAGAAAAATTGGAGAGCCGGCTTCTATCGCCCAATAGCTCGCGCCTCTTTAGGCCCTTTCCCAGGATTCTCGCCTTGACTTGTCCCTTTCAAGTTGTGTTTTCTCTTGACACCTCAAACCTCCCGCCGGAATGCCCGCGCCTCTTCGGGGTGGTCCAAGACATTTTGTGTTTCCTCACACTCACATTTCCTTGCTTTCGCGTTTTGCGAAATCCGACACGGTTTCCATGACGCAGCTTTAAACATACGGATTTTTCTTTCTTTTTTTAAAAGGGGGAAGGGCAAGTCGCCCCGATCCGCGACGGATCGCTTCAATGTCAATCAAAATTCCGAAAAAAATTTCGCTTTTTCGCCATTTTCCCAGCAAAAATAAAAATCGAAAATTGATAACACAACATCAGGTTTCCTCAAAAATTCAAGCACTCACATATTCGAGTCTTGACCTCACAAAAATCAAATCAAATATACTCGTAAATTTGTTTTCTAAAATTCATCTCTGACAATTTGAGTTTGAATTTTTTTATCGAGTCACAAATCAATTTCAATAATTTCGATGCAATTTAATTCAAGACACGAGTTAATTGCTCAATTTTCAAATCAATTCCTTTTAAAGTCCAAGCGTGACGACTTGTCGCGGAATTTTCAAAATTCTTTTTTCAAATTCCAAAATTCAATTTTAACTGCGAATCACTGTGGTTATCACTGTTTTCAAATGCTTGTTACGTGTTTGCGTGCTACATGTTGCCTGTTTTCTACACTAACGATGCAGGAACTAGTGTGAAGCAAAAAGGAGAATTGACAGCCGAAAGCGCTCCTCCGAAACACAACACAAAAAAGCCAAAAAATCCTAAAATGAACCACAATCCAAAAACACATATATACAAACCGCCTCACTCAAAATACATCGACACACGTTTGATACAAAAAACTGACCGTACAAACAGGATCCAGTACAGACATCTATCATACAGACACTGGCCTAAGACAACAAACTGGGGGCTACCTGCCACCTATCGAACTAAGCACGCCCTATACTTCTAATCGGAAAAGAAAAGGAGCAACACGGGGAACAGAGGAGAAACAGCGGAAGCAAAGGTGGTTACCATGATGGTAACACCGCGTTTCTCCTCCATAACAAAAAGAAAAATGATGCCTGGCAGACTTCGGACGACACGACAACCGAGGATCGTAACTCAGCACGTTACCCCGACGTTGACCTCCAATCATCAGAATTCAAGAGCAAAAGGGGACCATGACAACGGACGCTACTCCGATGTTGACCCCCAATCACCAGATCTCGACGACGATCAAAAGTGGCAACATGGGATAACACGCTCGTACTGAACCCCACTGATCGGACATCCGAACCTCTGCAGACAACGACAAACGATCGATACCCGATCATTGGCCGGGCAAAGGTTGCCAGGAAGAAACACAACCAAGCTTGTAACAAAAAACAGTCGCCTCTCCTCCTCTGGGATCATCCTCTTCCTCCAAGGCCTCCACATCGGACCCCATAGGTCCCAAATGGTACCCTGCAATCAAAGGCAAACAAAGAACGTCACCCGAAATTTCGGCATTACGATGGCGTAAAATGGACAAATCCAAAAAAAAACCTGCAAAGCAGAATAAGGGCAACCCCGCCCAAACCCAACCAAACAAAAACAATTCACAAAAAACGCACAAAAAACGACTCGCCCTTCTTTTCAAGCAAAAGACGAGTCAAAACAACCACAAAACAAAAAGGGCATCCCTAGACCCGTACAAGGTCCGCCAACAAACCAAAATACATTCCCGATACAATCGGATATTTTTCTACAACTCAAAAAGGCAATTTCTACGCCAATTTGAGCGCAAACCGATCAAAATTTTAAAATACGACCACGGCGAGACAACGTGATTTTACCACGTCTCAAAATGACCTAAACTACCAATGAGGTCCATTTCAAGGCAAACTGACTCAAGTCAAGCTCAAACAGACGCTTATTTTGTCAGTCATAAGACCGCATCAAAAAGCAAGAATTCCAATTTTGCCCACAATACCCAACAAAGGTCCACAATGGCAAATACGGTCTTTCCCGACTACAATGCAACCTAGTGGGACCCACTGCCCAAGAAAATAAACTTGGCATTGTGAAATGAGACGGTTCCTTCGCCTCACTCACGTTTTTCGAGCATAGGGAGCGGGAACGGGGACCAAAATGCAAACTAAAAGCACCTCTATACTCCTAAACAGGTTTCTAACATAATGCAATCATCAATTTCACTCGAAATGGGCTCAATCAAAAACGCCCAAATCGATTTTCTAGGGTAAATATTTCGCCCTAATGCAATCTATCAAAAAGACCAACAAATTCAAATGGATTCAAGAGTAAATACATACCTTGAGATGACATTGTCGATAATGGCACGAACAAAAGCAATCTATGAGACCAACAATGGCGGTTTTGTTTGGTTTTGTCGAAAGGTTGAAGACGAAGTGAGAATGGTATGCGAACCATTCTCGATTCTTTTACAGAAAAATAGGGAAGCTCCCTTAACTCGCCAGGTTGCTCGCGCCTCAATAGGGTGCTCCCTGCTCCTTCAGCGAAATTTTGGGCTTTGGCCCAATTTCCCATAACAAACTTCAATTTTCAATGACGACATTAAGGACCGTCATTTTTCACATACAAAAACAAATATTGTAATCAAAATTCACTATTTTCCTTTCAAAATTCAAGCAAACAGCGATCAAAACCGCCATTTTCAAATCCAAAAATAAGAGTGAAAATTCAAATTCACTATTTCTTCAAGTTTCAACGACGGCAATTGAAACCGTCAATTTCAGAAATAATAGTGAAAATTCACTATTTCTTCAAATTTTCAACGACGGCAATTAAAACCGTCAATTTCAGAAATAATAGTGGAAATTCAAAATTCACTATTTCTTTAAATTTCAACGACGGCAGTTAAAACCGTCATTTTCAAAATAATAGTGAAAACTCAAAATACACTATTTCTTCGAATTTCAAACGACGGCAATTAAAACCGTCATTTTCAAAATAATAGTTGAAATTAAATTTTACTATTTTCACCACACATGTCAACGGCGGCAACATAAACCGTCACTTCAAAAAGGAATAGTGAAGATTCGAAAGTCACTATTTCATTCACATGTCAACGGCGGCACATAAACCGTCACTTCAGACGTAATAGCGAAATTTAAAACTCGCTATTTCCTTCAAAATTCAAACAAACGGCGATTAAAACCGCCACTTTAAATTCAAAAAACGAGTAGCGAAAATTCAAAATTCGCTATTCCTTCAAATGTCAACAGGGGGCTTCCTTGCGGAACCCGCTTATTTCAAAAACAACAGTAGTGAAAATTCAAATTCACTATTTCCACAGCGGCATCATGAGTCCGCTACTTTCAAAACAAGCCCATCCGACGCGGCTATTCTCACGGTCAATTAACCGACCGCCCTATGGCTGGCGAGCCATACTACGCATCGCGGCTGGCGAGCACTCCTCATATACGCCCCATGGCTGGCGAGCCTTACAACGCACCGCGGCTGGCGAGCCCTCCTCATATACGCACCATGGCTAGCGAGCCTTATAATGCATCGTGACTGGCGAGCCCTCCTCATATACATCCCATGGCTGGCGAGCCTTACTACGCATCGCGGCTGGCGAGCCCTCCTCATATACGTCCCATGGCTGGCGAGCCTTACAACGCATCGCGGCTGGCGAGCCCTCCTCATATACGCTCCATGGCTAGCGAGCCTTAGTACGCATCGCGGCTGGCGAGCCCTCCTCATATACGCACCATGGCTGGCGAGCCTTACTACGCATCGCGGCTGGCAAGCCCGCCTCATATACGCCCCATGGCTGGCAAGCCTTACTACACGTCGCGGCTGGTGAGCCCTCCTCATGTACGCACCACAGCTGGCGATCCTTCGTCTGTAAACGTGCGAGGACATATTCGAAGATGCCTCAGGTATGACTCCTTCTTATGGTTGGCGAGCCTTTGTACGTAGTCTAACGGCCTTTAAACGACCGGCACGGATAGTCGACATGCTCTAAACTGTTCCCGACGACAGGTCCTTGGCTCGTACCCTCGAGTCGCCTTGGCGTCGCCCTTCCCGACGGCAGGTCCTTGCCTAAATCCTTTCAAGCCGCCTCGACGTCGCTTGGGTCTCCGGGTTATAATCTTCGATTGACCTGGGGGTTCTACTTTGACGTTCACCCTGTCTAAGTCTCAGTCAAAGTGGGGGCTCTGTAGATACCCAGTATCTGCTGAGACTCCAAAAAACACCTGATGATTATCGGAATATAACATGCTTTGGAATCGCGGCGTTTGATCGACAGTTCGTGTACAACTTTACGTCGGAAAACTTAAAACGATTTCAAAAATAAAACATTTTAAAACTTTTCAAAAGTACCTGAAGTGTTTAATGCACGACGACGGGGTCGCAATAACACTAACTAGAGTCAAAACCGACACCGGACCAAAAACCGACTCAAAAATTCAAATCCCGACTCCAACAACGAGTCTAACCGAGTCAACCACAAAAAACAAACCATTCGAAACCTTCTATACTAAGATTTCCCGGATTCATGAATGGTCAAGTACCAAACATGTGACTACAAATCCTAGGATAGAACAAATCATGATTGCATTTGTGTGAAAGTGACAGGACAACTCGAAGACCCGCGACGTGGCTCGCGCCTCTTTGAGTAGCCCAGGTGGCCACGTCGCTCAAAACTCACACAACCACTCATTTTCCTATAAATACCCCTCAAATGCCACCATTTGAGAACTTACACGAGTTTCCGCCCCCTCTTTTCTCCCTTAAAATTCTCGACTCGACTTCCTAAGTCACAATCCGACGCGTATTTACGACCTACCGATCGTAAATACAAGCTTACACATTGTTTGGTACCGTCATCGTGCATTAAATCACTTGAACGACCACTTCGACCACTACACCATCACTAATCTTAATAAAACACTCTTTTTACTTACTAAAACGGTTTTAAACCGAGTCTTTTCCGACCAAACGAGTTGTTACACTTACGTCGGTTTCTCGCCATAACCAAGCATGTAAGTATGAGGGTGTAAAAATCCTTCTTTTATCATGTCTTTACTTATTTCATGACTATAACATGCTAAATAATGCATAACACGATCCAAAACATAGGGTAGACGAGCCAAAACTGAGTTTTGGCCTGAGACAGAAGCCCCTTGTTCTGCACAGAGGCTCGCGCCCAATGGGGTGTCCAGGTCAGATCCAACCGTGTTTGTTCTCGTCTTTCCTCATTAATTCACTTTCATATTTGTAATCGGTTTTTACCGTTTCAAATATTAATTCACCCTTGGTTCCTAATACCATGACGGTTTAATCCGTGTTTCGGTGAAAATATTTGGTTAATTACATTTAAAAGGTATTTTAAAATCTTTTAGTTCATTTCTTTACATTTTGGAAGGTATTTTAAAGCCTTTCATCATTTCTTTACATTTCCAAAATAAATATATTAGTCACCAATACAAAGTCATCCTTGGTTCTATATGCCATGCCGGATTTTAACCCGGGTACGATGATGAGTATCGACTAATTATATTCGAATGAACTTAAAACAATTAGTTCATAATTACTTTCAAAACTATTCATGTCAAGCTTATAAAGTCGAACCCGACACCGAATATCATTAAAATAATGATGATTATTCGAGTCTCGTTCCTCAAATCAACAAATACGGTCTAAACGACCCTTTCAAACCAAAACGGGTTCAAATACCCATTTTTCAACACGTTTTATAAACGTTTTTCAAATGGTCAGAATGCGTCTTAAACCGTTGACTGACCCGCGCCTAAACATGCCATTTCTTTCCTATTTTCAAAACCAGGGAGACTCCCTTGCACCGCCAACAGGCTCGCGCCTCATGTGGTCGCCTGGTGCAGGATCTGTTCCATTTCCAGCATTAGTCAAGGACGATCCCGACTCTGGTCAAACCGGATATAGGACGGATCAGATGACTAATTTAATCATTCAAAATCACATTTGCAAAATGCCTTACTAAGACAAATGGATCACGTTATGCACCATAAACCTAATACGGTAAATGGATGTTTAATTTCCGTCTTGCATGCAATCAACCATAAATCCAACTAGACATCTTATACTTGATACTTGGATTAAATCAACCGACTTATAAAGCTCTCACATGTTAGGTTTAAATTATTGGATGCGCATTCATGCATTTAAACCGTTTTATCAACTTTTGCATTCAACCAACCAAGATCGATCAAGAGAGGCTCTACCGCGGCGGGATTGGGTGTCTGATTAAAGGACTTCCCAATACGTACCTTCACCTCTTACTCAGAAACTTTGGATAGTGGACGACCTTATCCAGGGCGTACGAGAGTCATTCTAGAGATAGGATGCTAAAGAGGGACGATTCCATATCTTTAGTACCTATGTCAAACACTACTTTGTGCTTCGTTTGACCGGGGTATAAAGTGGATTCGAACGGGTTCCAAGCATCCCACAAATGCTTGGTGGCGACTCCGAACATCTCTAATCATTTCGAAACCCTTACCGAGACGAAATCGACCGATCTAAAACGATCCGGTCGAAAGCATCTTTACGCCGCCGAGCGTGGCTTTCAAAAGACCGCTGCCATTGTCCACAGATCGGCTGGGCATACGCAGGTGGCTACGTCCACAATGAGACATAAGCAAGGGGCTCCAATGATGAAAAGGTGTCAACACACCATACACAAGCATTAGAACAAAGGTTAAGATGCATACCCAACAATAAACATAAAACCCAATTTATAACAAGTTTCTAACTCAACTACAACAAGGGTCAACTTCAAATGCTCATAACATGAGTTCTAAACTTGAAAATGAGGTGAACCCAATTGGAGGTTATAGCGTATCTACTTACGGTTCTAATGGTAGGTTATAAGACAAAAACAAACAAGTAACGAAGGAGTTATGGCCAATTTACGAAAACTGGTCCAGGCTATAGCCAAGGGCGATCGACAGCAACAACCAGTCGATCGACCACCTGCAACAGACGAAATTCCATCAACCATTCGACAGCCCATTTAAAGGCTATTACCCAACAATTCTCAAGCATGAACTAGTCGGAATTCACCCAGGTAAACAACCCAATTACAATAGTGAATCCATAGCTTAATTAAACATGTTAACAAGGCTTATTTAAAACGGATAGTAATTAACATATGTAAAAAAAAGATTAGCAATTTCTTGACACCAACATGGGTATTATGTGGAAATCCAACACATTCAACAATAGACATGAAAATTCCATAAAGGTTCACACTTTATCCAACATATGAGTAAAATACAACATATAAACACACAATTTTGACATAATATCGAGTAACCTATCACCGTTACCTTATTAACCCTTAATCTCTAATGGAATCGTCTAACTTTCAAGAATCCACTTCCGGGTCAACTAATCCTTCTCCTAAACATAAGAAAACACAAATTAAGACTAAGAACTAAAAAAACGTTAGGGTACCGTGTAGAAAACATTTCGATCAGCCCTTATGGGTGAAAAAAGTTGGTTTCTTTCTTACATAGAAATATGGAGGGCGAAGAGAAGAAGAGATAGGCGCAAAAATC
This sequence comes from Silene latifolia, assembly GCF_048544455.1. Lineage (NCBI taxonomy): Eukaryota > Viridiplantae > Streptophyta > Magnoliopsida > Caryophyllales > Caryophyllaceae > Silene > Silene latifolia. Next base: position 125,359,776 of record NC_133536.1, on the reverse strand, counting down.
ACCGGATTCCGTTGAGAAATGAAGAAATGGCATCCGTCTTAAGATTGATGTTTGTTGGAGGTTTAATGGAGTTGGTGAAGAAGATGTATGCAGAAATTTTAGTGAAAGAAAGTGGTGGTGGGCTCTTAGGATAAGGGTTAGGTGGAGAGAAAAAGGTGGGTGGTTGGTCTTAATCAAACTTGGTCAAAAATCACATTTTGAGTCGATTTTGCGTTAGAAAACACGCTTCAAGTAAACTATAAACTCAAGACGGAAAATATTATTATTACGGAAAATTCACATGGTACCCTCGAACTTTGCCATTTTTCACGTGTGATGGTGAGCGAGTCGTTGTTCACTCAATCAAACACATTTATATTCTCAACAAACAACTAGTTAGCGGTTAAGACGAGATCGATTCACGGGACGGTGTATTTTGAGCTCTAAGTCTATCTATCTCAATTTATGCTAGTGTCACAAATATTGGGGTTTGAAGTTGTGTACTAAACTACAACAAGGAATTATAAACAAATGAAGAACAAGGCAAGTAAATAGAAATGGAGATGTAAACAATTGATTAAAAGACACTAGGGTGTCATGGGATCATAGGGGAATCATGGTGAGATAGCATAAATGAGTCATATAGATGCAAGCAATTATTATTGTTGGAATCGAGTTAGTTTATATCTTACAATTCCTAGGAAGTTTTGGGTCTCGGAGCCGAGTCGGTCAAGACTTTACAACACTTACAGGTCAACTTAATTCTTCCTATTCAACTATATGCATGGTCTGACAAGGCTTGAGTTAGTTTATGTCTTACAAGTCTTGTTGAAAGGATAAGAGAATCGTGCTAGGTTGTAAATCAAGTATTTCATCAAACATAACATGTGCATAAGTTGAAAATACAATAAGCAAGCATTCATATGAACTCATTAAGCATGGATTTATCCCACAATTACTCCCCTAATCCCCCCACTAACCCTACCTAAGAGACTACTCACAAAACATCATGATTATCATGCTAATAATGGCGTCACACATCATAACATAGGTAAACATGATGATTAAGCAAGATATTAAGCAAAGGATTAACAAGTAAAGAAAGAGATTAAGAAAGTTACCAACTTGGAAAGTAAAGATGAACATAAATAAAGGAGGTTCCTTGCATAAAGATGAAAACTTGTCACATAGTCTTCAAATACATACTCAAGAGATCCAAATGTAAACTATTGAATATTAAAAGAACAATTGTTGAAAGATTGAAGTGCTTTGTGGAAAGATTAAAGACTAATCTACTTCTAATCTAATCTAAGGAGGCTTAATCTACTCTAAGAAGGCTTAATCTCTTAATTACTACAAATGAAGTATATATAGTGGTTACAAAATTAGGTTAGGCAAGGGTAGATTAGGAAATAACATGCTTAAGTGTCGAATAATCCTTTGCACGTTTCAAAAGGATCCGTGGGAGGCAGTCTGGGCATTAACTCGAGCGGGTTGAAGGCGAACTCGAGCGAGTTGCCTCCAACTCGAGCAGGTTGAGGAGTACTCTTTTCCCTTTGTTTATGATGCTTCCATATACTCCTTATTCCTATCATTCTTAGTCATCATTCTTGCCTCCTCTACATACTAGTCCATCCAAGATCATCAACAAGCTTCTGAATATGTGCAAGAGACGGGAATCTCGACTCATTATCTTCTTTCCTACAAGACATATGAAATGCTACGGATAAAATGGCTATGGAATGCTATATTAGCATGCAAATATAGGTTGATTAGGGGACTAAATGTGCGTAATCATGAGCCACATAAAATATCCCCAAACCGAACATTTACTCGTCCCGAGTAAAGAGCTGACTAGAACTAGACCTTTATTTAAACTATCCTAATAATAATATAACCGATGTGAGACAATTAGCGGGTCTGACTCTGCCTCTTCAACTCAGAACAAGACATCCATGAGGTAAAATGCCTTATTGCAAGGCAAGATGGGGCTTGCGAAAATGGAGATGCATCCAAGCATTAAGCACACAAAAACAGGTCAAAGGATGCATCTACAAAAGAATAGCCACTTTCTTCATCTAAGTTGCGAAAATCATCTACAAGGGAAGCAATTTAAGGGTACACACTCCATCATAGATATTAGTTCTCCTAGTTACTAAGCCTAAGAGGATACAAACAAATCACCTCCAAGTTGTGTTAAACTAGGCTACTTTCGTCCACAATTGCTAAATGCTTTTGTCAAGAGCCAATTCCTATGGTGTTAGAAAACACTGTAGGATCGCGGAATTCCCTCTCTTGCCTAGACAAGAAGAAGGGTCGTCCCCTCTCCAGCATGCAACAAATATAGGATCATCAATGGCTTAAAGGGATTCAAAGTGTATGAGTTTCATGATAGTTGTTTGCTTTTGGCCCCCCATTTTTGTAGCATTTGAAGATTATGAACATTTCATGCCATTTTTTATGTTTGGCATTTTGATACTTGGCAATTTCAATTTTTCATTTTTGAACATTTTTCAAAGTAACCCCATTTGTAGCAAGGGTACTTCTACTAAAGCATAGGAGTCTAATTTTGCTCCTCATTTCATTTGATGCAATTGCAAACTTTTGACATTGATAACTTGAACTCAATTTGATATTTTTGTGTCCATTCCCTTTCCATTGACAAAATCATGATAGAAGTGCAAAGTTGGTTGCATGGCATCATGGGTCACCTTGGAATAAACGGTAGCCAAGGAGTTATCACATCACAAGGCACTCTTTACTAGGCCTTAGGCCATGGGACAAAAATACTAGTATGACACATCCTTGGGTGTCTTGAGAGTATTCTAGCAAACAAATTCTCAAGGAGAAAAAAATATCTACAAGGGCCTTATATACACTTGTCAAGCTTCCCAAATAGGCATTTTCACAAAATTTTCTACCATGCGAACTACATGCCATGATGCAACTAACATATAGACAACTCTAACACATGTGCTTCTATCAACTAAAATGCCATATAATCTAGATGCAACTTCTAACAATACATAGATACACAAACCACAACAACGAAATACACCACATCCTCCTTGACATGTAAGCTCATCCACCTCATATGAATAATGAAAATGAAATGGAAGGGAAATAGGGATTAGAACGATCATACCAAGCGGTCTATACATTCCCTTGCTAATGCTTCAAATGAAGTGTCGTATTCATGTGAGAAGAGAACAAAAACACAAGTATGTACAATTCTACACTACTAAATTAAATAACATCTTTTTGGTTTTTCAAATTTTCAAAATTTTTATGGATTTCATTTTTTTATGAAAATAAAGAACATATTTTTTAGTTTTTTTCGAAATTATTCAATTTTTATGTATTTTGGAATATAAATTCTCATCTCCCACTTTATTTTGGACATTGTCCTCAATGTACAAGTAGGAGTAGGAATGAAAAGAAAATACATGTTTTTGGATTTTTAAAGATTTATGGAAATTCAATTACAAATGCGAATGCAATGATATGAGTGAATGTATGCTCTAAGTAAATGAAATTCTATATGACATATATAACAAATGAATGCAATCTTAACTACATTAGATGATGCATGCTCTAATTAAATGCTTAGGTCACCTATGATCAAACCTTCCCAAACTGATTTAAGCATTATTTCTAGTGTAGGAGAAATGAGGTTTGGTCATTAGTGACTATGCATGAATGCAAATTTAACTATATGCATTAACTATATGAGACATGTGAGATATATTACAATGCAAGCCTAAACTATATGATCTAATGCAAATGCAATAGGGAATATAATACAAATGGAAGTCTAAACTATATGATTAACAATAATGTATGTCACTTCATGATTTAACCTCCCCAAACCAATTTAAACCCTTATTGCTAATGTAGAAAGAAATGGGTTTAATCATGAGGTAACTACATAAATGCAACTATACATGAGAGATAGGGAAAGAAAGAGTTCTTACAATCATGATCTCAATGGTTTGTATATTGTAGAAGATGAATATGGTAGATAGGATTCATATATAGCCATGCCACGAGCCAAATGAGATAAAAAGTGAGTTTCAGGGTCAACTCCGGCGGGCCGGGCTTAGCTCGCCCTGATTCTGCATCAGCTTTGATATTTCACTTTGAACCCGCTCGACACTACTACAGATACAGGCTATAACAACGGTTAAAAACCATTGTTGTATAAAAAAGCGGACGTTGTTAAAGCGTCCGTTGTAGTAGGTTTTAACAACGGTTGGTTTTTCTAAGAAACCCGTTGTGAAAACTATTAACAACGGCTTAAAGTAGAAAAAACCGTTGTGGAAAGTGTGACTAAATTTTGGTGGGAAAGTTATAACAACGGTTACAGTATAAAAAACCATTGTTATAACTAAAGACAACGGGTTTTTTTTAAATAACCGTTGTTATTGATTTTTTTTAAAAAAAAAAAATTAATTTATATATTACTAGATGCATGCATTACCATTACCGATGCATTCATTATTACTGATGCCAAATCCCTGCATATGAAAGGACATAATATATGAAATGAGAAGGGTTATAAGATTTGAATAAGATATGATGGCACAACTTCCTAAACATATATTAATTAAAAAACAACTTAAAGGACACATTACTAAGTATAAATTCATGCATTATCTCAATAACCATTCCATATTATCTCACTATCACGTCCTAAACTGCTCCAAACGCTAAATCTTTAAAACAAACTCCAAACTTCCTTCAACACTTCCTTCAACAATGAATGACACCATCCGTAATACATGCATCATGACCGAGTACAACAAGAGTTTCATTCGCCGGCTGCTGGACATCGAGGACAGGTTCAGGAGCTACCTTGAGGACGCTCGGACCGCACTCAACAACGCCAAAAAAAATGGCTTGACAGAGCAGAAGATGCTGCAGCTATATGACGATATAGGAAGTACGGAACTAAACCTCCAAATAGCAAAGGAGGAGAGGATGGATATCATAGAAGAGAATAAGACTCTCTATGCATATCTAAGAATTGCATTTTTAGCAATGTAATTCATTTTTTATGTAGTTATATTATATATTAATTAATTAAGTTTATTATGCATTCCTCTCCATCATCTTCTTCTTTTGTTTTATTTTATTTAATTTGTTTTACATTCTAATAAATGCAGAAAAACAACAGTGACAAAACTAATAATGCAAATTAAATGAAATAATTAGAGAAAGAAAATAATTACTGAGATGATGACAAAACCTAAAACCATGCATATAAAGCGATACCTGATAATTAGAGAAAATAAGAGATGACTACAACAACAGTGCTGACGGAGATGATAAAGCAGCGACGATGAGAAAGAGAGAAAGAGACGATGAGAAAGTGTGTGTTTGTGTTTCTGTATGTGTTTGTGTTTGTGTTTGTGTTAGGTTTAATTTGTGTTTGTGGCTGTAACTGGTCTGTGTTTGTGTGGTTTATATTATGGAAAGTATTGACAACGGTTTTTACACAAAAACCCGTTGTCATTAGATTATATATTAACAACGGGTCCTTAGAAAACCGTTGTTAAAAAGTATTAACAACGGCTTCAAATATAACCGTTGTAATTACTTTTCACTAATTTTGCGCCAAATTATTAACAACGGTTATTATGTATTACAGAGTAAACTGTTGTTATTAGTTTTTATATTAACAACGGTTGTGAAAGTTTGACCCGTTGTTAAAACCTATAACAACGGTTATCAACACATAACCATTGTAGTTAATTTTAGTAAAATTCGCGCCATCCATTCTACAAGTCTATGGTAATTTTCGTGAATAAGCGTTGTTAAAAGGGCGTTGTAGTTGCCTGGATTTGTAGTAGTGCGAGTCCATACCAACCCGCTCGAGTCGATTCTAACCCGATCGAGTTAAGGCTTGGGACGCCCGTTTTCACAGGAATTCGCCCGTGTTCTCGTGCAGGAACCTTTTTCTTTCTTTCTTCATGCCTTAACTCGCACGGGTTCAACTCAATCCCTGCGGGTTATGCATGATTTTGGCCCGAAGCTTGAATCCTCCATTTTCTTCATTTCTTTGCATTTTCTATCTTCTCATTTTCATCATTTTCCATCAAGATGCTCAATCAAAATATGAGATCCCTCCTTTTCATCTCTTATGCGATGAATGCATGCAAGATTACACTAAATGCAAGTATATTACAAATGGTGGTTTGAGATAAGACTCCACCATACTAAGTCAAATGACAAATTTCATTATCCATAGAGCTTAATGCTCTTAGTAAGTGATCAGCTGCTTTTCAATAGGCCTGAAATAAGCAAAAGTAGGACATTGGCCACTTCAAAATAGAATAGAGCCAATCGTCCACAAGAGGCTTCTTACGAAAATTTCTCCCCTTCACTTTGGCCTTTTCATCATAGCCTTTTTTGCTCTCCAAACTAGCAAGCTCCGGCTCCTTCAAGTATGGTGATGGTGATAGCATTCGAATTTAAAAATCCTTCAAGAATAGAAGGAGAATTATGATAGTATTGATGACGGGGTAGCTTAGGAATTGAGATTGTGGGTGCCAACTCTCCACAAGTAAGCTCATTCATAGCTTTGTTCTTGAGCTTCTCCGCCAAGTACCTTTTATATGACAATTTGACCTCTTGGAGAAGGTTTACCCTATCATCTCCAATAATCATAGGTTCCATCATGGGTGCGAAAAGGATTTCATAGTCAATAGGAAAGAGACATTCATCTTCTCCATGGAAGCATACCTCAAACTTCTCAAGGATGGGCTCCTCAAGTGAGGCAATCTCACAATTGCATTCCTCTTCTTCATTCCATAAGTCATTGCAAGACACGTGTTCCGCATAAGCTTCTTCCATAGGGTTGTCATCATCGCTATCTTCATACGAATCATAGATGGAGGGCTTCACTCCTTCTCATTAACTCTTTCTCCAACACCTCAATGTTCACGTCAAATGACACACCCTCATACTCACAAAGGCTAAGAGTATTTGGCTTACTCAACCTCATATCTTATTCATCAAATACCACACTTTCATACTCACAAGAGCTCAAGGAGATTGGATCTTCCCACTTCATATCTTCCACATCAAAGGTCACTCCTTCAAACTTGCATTCATGGATAATGTTCGTGGAATTGGATACAGATTGCACTATAGGAATGTCACTGCTTAAGGAATGGTGAGGAGTGGTTCGTGGGGTGATCACTTGGGTTGCCTTCATTTGGGCAATTTGCATTGCCAACTCCTCACCATGGGTAGCAATGCTTTGAAAAACATAATTCCTATTTTGGCTCTCTTCTAGCACTTGTTTAAAAAAAATTATTGATCTCCCATCATTTGGAGAACCACATTTTGAATGTCGAAGTTGGACTCATCTTCTTGTTGTGGGTGGGTGTGAAAGTGGTCATATTATGGCATTTGGAATTGGTTATAAAGTGAGTCTTGGGTGGGTGGTTGTTGTGGATATTGGATGGGGTGATTTTGGTAGGGAAAGTTGGGGTACTAGTTAGGACTTTCATTGTATGAGTAGTAAGGTAGGTTTGTGTTGACCTGCTCCTCAAACTCCCACTACGCCAAATCTGACAATCAATAAGGAGCGTATCACAACGATTTAATGCATATAATAACGACACTTAGATTACCGTTTTCCAAATATTGGCGGAAACCTAGACCGCGCTAATAGGAAAAACGGTTTCCCTCGAAAACCGTTGTTATTATAATTTGACAACGGCTGCTTAACAAACCGTTGTCAAAAACGTTTTAACGGTTTCCAAAAACTCGTTATAGAATCACTCTTATCAACGGTTGTTAGAAGACCGTTACCAGTTTAAGAAATCGGGATTTCGAAAACCGTTACTAAATTAACACCAGCAACGGTTTTTGGTACCCGTTGTTATGTTATAGCTACGAATTTTTTGTAACTGTTATAATTTTCTATTATGAAATAACGGTTTTTCAATTCAACCGTTGTCAGTATTTGATTAGATTTTTCAGTTTGACTACTGCATTCAAAACTTTATCAGAACTTTAATAAATATTCAATTTGACCAATAATATTCAATTTGACCAAAATAATTCTATAAATATGTCTTCATATTGTTTTAGGTCAAATTCTAAATTACCAAACATTTACTCTTTAATTTCTCTCTAAATTTCTCTCTTAAAAAAATATGGGTGGTGTATCGGAGCTACAGTCACATTCTCGTTACGCACAGCCTTTTACTTGCATTCTCCATAATCTCCCAGTTCATTATAGTGTGAATGGAATGGGTTTAAACCCTAATGTTGGGTGGTTGACGCAAATGCTTCATGACTCCGGTTTCACCGCGGTTAAAAAAGTGTACCCTGTGTCTACAAACAAGCAAGGTTTTGTAGGCTTCGCTTTTATCGTGTTTGACGAAGACAACTGCCATGGTAGTTTTCGTCAGGCAAGAAAATTAGGGGCGAGATTTGCGGGGGAAATGCGGGGAAATAGGACTTCTATTCGGATGATAAACAATAAGGCCCTTATCTATGGGTTGCGACCCATCTTGATAATCAACTGCAGACACATTGAAGGAAGCATCACATTCTTGCCACCGTGCCTATGTCATGGGAGAAAGAGGCCATTCCACCTACGTTTCCGGTGATAATGAAGGGTCGATCTACAACTTGCTCTACACCGAAATTCATGATGAGTATCCTAATACTTCATCAGATTCTAATAATTAAGTCTTTAATTATTATCTGGCATTGTAAGTTGTATTTGGATTATGGTGATGGTTTGAATTAAAGTTTAATTATTTATGTTTTTTGGTACGTTTTTTGTTACCCCATCCTCTGGAAGTCAGAGACAATATCACCAGAAAAATATCTAACTTTTATTATAATGACTTAGGTTTTTAAGAGTACATTAAATTATCAAGCTAAAGATATTTATCGCGTAAAACAAGCGTTGACAAACGTGAAAAAGCAAATTTGTAGTGTGGAGTTGAATGGAGGGAGTATGTTTTTTGTTAACCCATCCTCTGGAATTCAGAGACAATATCACCATATATGTCTCTTTCACCTTCAGCCTAATCCACAGAGTCGTTTTCCCATTGCAACGGCACTGTCCCCTACTCGGCAATGCGACCTTGGCGGTATAGAATCGGAAGTAGTAGGAGACAGTCAGATTCATTCACAACCCATAAATATGAGCCTACCCGCTGATCATCGTGATCAAACTAGAGTCTCTAAGAGTCATTGTTATAGAATGCCCGCTCAAATTTGCGAGCCTGACGAAAGCATTCCCGCTCCTCACCCCCGCCAAACTCGATGAGGGCGCACCGCCCGAATCCATCATGCGCATCATTGTCCGGGTAGATAGTTTGAACCAAATTCAATCCGGCTAACCGAATCAAACCTATTAACCAGTCAAGGCTATACGGGAGTATAGCCTTTCCATGCCTGTCCTCTGTATACGGGAGAAGGTGAATGATGCACGTAAAGGGTTTAGCGTACATAAATCTACTTGGGGGTCCTGCAAGAGGTTCATATGATGCTTCATCATCATCATCATCATCAGTAGATGAATAATATGAACCACTATAAGTTGATGAACATGACGACATAATCGATGTGAAAAATTAATGGAGGACTTAACAAGTTAAGAATTGGAAAGTGCAAACGGTACAAGTTAAGATTGTAAAAATTATAATTCTTCTTATAATGAGTTTGGGTTGTATTGGAAACGGTATAATAAGATAGTAAGAATTGGAACCGGTATAATAATAAGATAAGAATTGGAAACTTAACAAGTTAAGAATTGGAAAGTGGAAACGGTACAAGTTAAAAAAGAATCGGTCAACTCTACCGTGTTAAACATATAAGCTTACAACGACTATCCAAAAAACCGTTGTCCAATGAGTAAGAATACAACGGTTATCAAAAAACCGTTGTCCAATTAGTAAAAACAAAACGGTTATCAAAAAACCGTTGTCCAATGACTAAAAACACAACGGTATTGATTTGACTAATGCATGCCTTGTAATTTTTACTTTTTCTGATTCAAAGTTGCAAGTATTGATTGTTTGACCATATGTATAACATAAAATGATAACAGTTCTTTGTTAAGCCCTTATCATATTACATATATCAACAACGGTTGGACAGAACCCGTTTTAAAAAAAAAAAAATTGTTTAATTATTTGTGATTTTCTAGTGTTTGTGATTTGACTAATGCATGCCCTGTAATTTTTACTTTTTCTAATTCAAAGTTGCAGTATTGATTGTTTGACCGTATGTATAACACAAAATGATAACGGTTCTTTGTTAAGCAGTTATCATATTTCATATATCAACAACGGTTATTGTAAATCAGTTGTCATATTACACCAATAAAAACGGTTTTTCTTATAACCGTTGTAAATACAGATCCACTTTGAAAACTTAAAAGTTTGTGATTTTACCAATGCATGCCCTAAAATTATTGGTTGTTTGACCATTATTCACCTCATGCATGCATGCACAATTAATAAAAGTTTTAATGTAAAGTATGGATGAAGTTAATCTAATTAATTATAGCTTTATTATATTATAAAAAGCATCACATTTGCAGTAACAATAAGAATCACTTTATTATTACTAACCTTTCTACTTCTCTTTTTAAATAATATACATATACATACATATCATAATTAAAATGTCGCCGTCTTCATCATCCGCAGTCGCATCTCCTCAGCAATCGGTAACCCGCTATATCAACCCGATTACATGCATAATTCACAATCTCCCAGTCATACGCGATGCTGCTGGGAAGCCAGCTTCTAAGTCTCTTAACCCATTGAGGGACATCCTCATTGAGAACGGGTGTTCAAATGTTAAGGCAATCCACCCGGCTTGGATTTATGGTCATGGGTTTCTTGGATATGCTTTGATCGGGTTTCGAGGGGATGGTCTTGACGATTATTGCCAAGCAAAACAACCCGCTGCAAGGTATGCATTACGTGAACATCATCAAAGGGGAAAAAGTGACTGTTATACCGACGACCCTAAGGATCGTTATGTACACGTTGGGCCTTACTTATGGGTTGCCACCGCTGAGGACGCTCATCTGATGAGAAGGTTCATTTCGTACAGGCTTATTAATGTACCGAAATCATGGGAAGGCGAAGAAGTGCCTCAATTTGATCACCGGGTTAGAATAGAAACACCTCTAAAAATAAATGGAAATTGGAAGATATTAATAAGATAATTACAACTGTTCTTATAAGAACCGTGTTAGATTATACAATTGCCGAATCACATATATTTTAAATAACCTTCTCCCTCCCTCCCTCTCTCTCTCTCTCTCTATCTCTCTCTCTCTCCCTCTCTCCCTCCCTCCCTCCCTCCCTCCCTCCCTCCCTCTCTCTCCTCTCTCTCTCTCTCTCTCTCTCTCTCTCTCTCTCTCTCTCTCTCTCTCTCTCTCTCCCTCTCTCTCTTTCTCTCTCTCTCTCTCTCTGTAACACACCCATTTATTCGGGAGCCTTCAGCTAGACATTCCCAAGTAAATGAGAGCATTACCATCTCGGTTTTCCGAGGCAGTGAGTACAAATTAGAACAGAACCAAAGTACTTTATTAAAACTTTACTAATCAACACTTTCATTACAACTTATTTAAACAACTTAACTAAATAAATTACAAACTCGCAGCGGAAATAAATACAACTGAGTGATGAAATAACTAAGTGATCTAGACTTCTAGGTAGTCTTACCAAATCCTCACGCAAACCCATAAGCTCCCAAGTCAGCTAACTCAAGCACCTGTCAAATCTGCTCCCCATTATGGTTCATCACAGGTGTTCACGAATACACTGTCAACCACGAGGTTGAGTAGAATAACTAACAACAGTAAATAAACAATGACAATATAACTCCGCAATATATGACTTATTAGCACACATCAGTCGAGCTCTACTCGTTACACTATTCATCCCGCCAATCCCTGGTCGGGGCAGCCTCAACCCGAAGGTGAGTAACCACACACTACATTATCATAAGGTAATGTCTGCCTCAACTCATAGTTGAGTAATATCCACCAGATGGCCTGCAGACCAATTTGGGGCCTGACTCGAGAATTCACGATAAATATCGTCTGCCAGAATAAATCTGTTCAACCACTCCACATTACTATAAGTAATGTCTGCCAGAATAAATCTGTTAATATTACAACAATACTCCACCACAATCAAAACCATGCTTATGCAAATGCAATGATAAATAATAACAATCAGCCGGAGTAATTCACAATATTCGACCACAACGATATAACAAGTATACTTCAAGCCGCAATACTCATGTGAAACACAATAATAACAGCCAGTTGAGTAGTTATCCTACCTGATCAGCAAATATTCCGTATACAACGCTCCAAGCAAAGTAAGGTAATCCAACACGTAGAAATCCAATTAAATCGTCTCAACAACTCCGTCACCTAATAAAATAAATAATATATTTACCACTATTTAATTATAAAATATTACCTTCTACTATTATTTAATAATTATTATAAATTATATTCATTATTCAAATTAATTAATTATTATTATAATTAAAGGTCCACGATATTAAAAACCCGACTCAATTACGTACAAACCCGAGTCAAACCCAACTTATAACTAACCATAAAAACACCAACAACCCACAACCCCATGTACACGTGAAACTACCCCCACACCCATATATTCACTATTTAACCCGTGTAATACAACCCCCAAAACATCTACAAAACTCACCCAAAACAGCCACCATAACGCCCTGCCACTAGCACCTCCGGCGGCCACCACTGACAACCACCGATTCCTGGTATTGTCACGCACCCCAGCCACCACACACGGCCACTAAACCACGCCCTAACACCCACGACCAACAACAAGCTACACCAACAATAACAACAAATACCATACGACCAATCCCCCATCCACAACCACCACGAAGCCCCACACCACCTTACCAGCCGTCACCGTCCTCCACCATACCCAGCACCACCAGCAAAAACAACCTTATACCCTACCACCACCACCAACGACAACAACAAATACAATTACACACGACCTGACAAACGACAACAACTACCCCAAACCCCGTATTAAACCAGTAACCACGGTAACCACAACCAACCATACCACCTCTGGCCACCACCGTTGACACCACTGTCCCACGGTGATTCCGGGGTTGGCCCCTATTCCCGTTGGGTTAACTTACACGGTCACAATAACTATCTTAAGATGGTCACACACGCACGAACCCGTCCCCTGCTTCTCCCCTGTTTTTCGCGAATTCCGGCCAACAACCGCACGAAACACTACCTACGACCTCCCTCTATCACCCACCTTTGACGACTAACCACCCAGGTCACAACCCCGCCGTACCCAGGTCAAGTCGAGTCCAATTAAGGGTTCAAAACCCGACTAAACCATATTACAACCCCTTCAATCCACCAACGAAAACACCCTAAAAACAACCCCTTACCATCGGTCAAAGGTGGTCAACAGTGGGTTCGGTAAATCCCTGGTGTCCCACGGTCAAGGCGATGGTCTCGGGTCGGTCAACGGTTGTCTATTTAACGAGTTATATTAGTCTTAAGACGAGTATGTAATGAGAGGATTAGAAAATTACCTTGTGACGATCTCCTAGCTAGTTCTTCCTTCTCTTATGTGAATTATTTGTATTTTATTCATGAATGAGTCTATTTATATAGGTAGGTCATAGGGTATAAGGAAGCAATTAGGAAACTATGCAATTATCATATTATTACTATTATACAAATACCATTAGTATTAGTATTATTGTAACTATTATTATTACTATTATTATTTATTATACAAATACTACTATTATTATCATTACTACTATATTACTCGAGCTACACTCGGCACGCGGCCTAATGCACACGACCCATCAATTAATCCCGATAATTACTCTATTAATTTACGCAACATACATGGCCGGCCCAAACTCTATAGCACACGGCCCAACTCCAATTCTGTCTTTCTTTATTTTATCATTATATTTATCCCGTCTTATTTTCAATTATAAAATATAAATGCCTTTAATGAATTATTCGAATTACTTAAATTAGTTATATAAACGTCACTAAATTACGGGGTATTACACGCTCTCTCTCTCTCCCTCTCTCTCTCTCTCTATCTCTCTCTCTCTCTCTCTTATTACTCAAATTATGTCAAGTGGTAGCTCTTCTTCCTCCTCTATTTCAACAGGGACATATAATTCCTCAGTTCCGGCAGCATTGCGGACTTCTTGGAGTTTGCAAAATCCGGGAAGAAAGTTTCTTACTTGCAAATTCTATAATCTCGAGACTAAAATGCGTGGATGCAATTACTTCAAGTGGATTGATGAACCAATGACTGAGTGATAGAGGAAAGTTATACCTTTGTTAGTGAATGAGAAAAAGAGCATGGATATCGAGATTACTCAAGTGAGAAGTATACTACATCAACATGAAGAATCGAAGTGGGGAAATGACAGTGAAATATTGAAGGCAAAAGAAGAGTGCAAGAAGTTTACCATGGATATCGTAGAACTCAAAAATAATGAGGCATGGCTTAAGTTAATTGTCAAATTTCTTCTTCTAATTGTTATTTACCTAATTTATTATGTATGGTGGTAGTTTGTACTCTTTATGTATAAACTTGTAATCCTTTAAATTAATGGAAATAAGCAAGATTTTCTAAGAAACATATTGTAATTAGATGGCATATACCAAATGATGCTCTATTTCTTAGCGGTAACATCAAATAAAATAAAATATAAAATAAAACGGTTATACCTAAACCGTTGTTTAAGACGTATACAGTTATAACGGTTTAGGCCGTTGTTATGTATATAAAAATGATGCTTTATTTCTTGGCGGAAAAATCAAACAAAATGAAAATCTTTAAGACAACGGTTATTTGTAACCCGTTGTAGATAATACTAATCAATTACGGTTTCAAAAAAACCGTTGTCTGTTTGGAAATAAAATATAACGATTTTTCTTATACCGTGTTTATTACTTTCCAATAAACAAGGTCTTGCAAGTGTTGTATCACACATATATACTCGGAGCTTCCCCTCCCCCATATAATATCCTCAAACACTGAGCTTCCCCTCAACTACCAGCCTACCCCATCGTTGTCGCTAGACCTGTCAAAACTCGACCCGACCCGAAAACCCGACCCGTTTTCTTAGGGTTACAAACCCGGTTTTTTCGACCTGCGACCCGTTTGACCCGAACCCGAAATGACCCGTTATTTTAGGGTCGAGACCCGACCCGAACGGGTCGACCCGTTGGGTCAAGGGAAAATCATGAATTTTATTAAAAATATTATTATTTATATATTATATTTGAAAATATAGTTAAAAAATTATTTTTTTATTACTTAAAATTAAAAATTCAACTAAAAAGTCAATTTTATATAACTTTTATAATATTTAATAATAAAATAATTATTAAAAAAACTTTATTTTAATAATTATATCAATATAATTATTGTATATGACTAAAATAATAATTTTAAATATATTTTTATTTTTAAAAATATATTTTTTAAATTAAAAAAATTGTTTAAAAAGGCGTTAAAAATTATTTCTTGACCCGTATTCTTACCCTAACCCGACCCGTGACCCGTATGACCCGACCTGTATTCTGACCCGACCCGTATGACCCGACCCGAAACCCGACCCGTTTGACAGGTCTAGTTGTCGCAGTCATCGTCATCGTCGCTGTAATACTACAGTTTTCTATGTCTTTGGGTACTATATCGAGTGGGGCTTACTCTGTCGAGTAATTAAGTTTGGTTTACGAAACAGTGTTCTACTGATGGGTACTCGATCGAATAAGTGACTTACTCGATCGAGTAAGGTGGTTCTGCGGGTTGTTTTAGCCGGGTTTTGTTAGTAACGCGTGATTGATATTTAAAGCTTTCTGTCACTTTCTTAATCACTTTTATCTTTTCTAAAAACCTTTCAAGAGATAAAACAAGTTACTTTGCTTTTGTTCTTCGCATTGCTATCAAATCCCAATTGCTAAGGTTGTCAGATCGTCGTGTTCTTTACGCCGTTGAGTTTGTCGTGTCGTGGGTAAGATCCTTGTATAGTTTTTATACCATTTCGTTGATTTTGTTTAAAACCCTAATTGGGTAATTTGGGGTTTTTGGGAGTATAATGTGGTATTAGATGGTAATGGAATTTTTTTCAAAAATAGGGTTCAATAACAAACAAATTAACGAAATGAGGTAACTTTGAAAGTAATTACCAAAAATGGGTCCACGTAGGCTCGGTTTTGGTGAAACTAGGTTCGGGATTGTAGTCGCTCAGCCGGACGGCGATTCGAGTTGAAAACGCTCACCTGCTGAGCGACTTATAGGATTTTTCGCGGAAAAAAAAAGGAACTAAAATTGTATGTTGCCGGAATCGAACCCGCACAAACTTCTTAACAAAAACCTCTTAACCACTGCACCAAAGCAATTACTTGACTATTTTTGCGCTTAAAACATTTATAATGGCATACAAAAAGATCAGGGATTATGTGTTTAAGATTAAGCATATTTCCGCACTAAATAGTCATAAATGTTTGCTTGGTACAGTGGTTAGTGGACTAGTATTAATGTTCATACTCCCAGGTTCGATTCTTGTTAGAGTCATTTTTCTATTTTTTTTTTTTTGGTAAAATATTGTAGTCGCTGGGCCCCTAAGCGACTTGGGCCTCAGTCGCTGGGCCCCTAAGCGATTTTGGCTAAAATAGCTCACCCTTAAAAGCAACCGTAATTTTATGTCATCCAACACGTAGTCGCTTTGCGGGAAAGCGACTTGAATACAAGTCTAGCTTCGGGTGTGACGTGGACCCATTTTGGGTAATAACTTTCAACAAAACCACATTTTGTTAATTTTTTTGGTTTTGAACCCTATTTTTGAAAAAAATTCATGGTAATGGTATGATTATGTGATTATAGGAAGTGGTTTCATAGAGGAGCAATATTGAATAGCTGCTTTGTAACGATCGTGGTGATTTGCTTATTTCAGGTAATGTTTCCCTACTCGATTATTGATTACATAATTGTTGGTGGTGGTTGTGTTTATTGTTGATCTATAACATGTTGGTTTTGTGTTGGCATTGTTGTTGTGTAAATAGTTATGTAATTGTCTGTGGTTCTCGAGGCGTGTCTTCGGCTGAGTGGAGTCACTTGCGGGAGTGGCTTTGCGCCCTTGATTCACCCTCTGTGGAACCCGCCACAGAAGGGGATGTTCCCATTAAGTAACATGGGTTATCGCTCGGATGAGATGAGCGGGGATTTGGTGGGTACGGCTGCGGTCCCCCACTGGCGGTGTGGAATATCTGTTGCGATGGGTATTCTGGCAGGACTACACACTTTAGTTTGTAGTCGGGTGTGTGGAGTTGTGAAGGAATTTGGGTAATATGTGTGTTGTATCTTATGTATTGTGTTTTGTGTAATCAATAACTGACCTCGCTTAAATGTTTTGAAAACTGTGGTGATCCATTTGGGGATGGTGAGCAGTTATTGAGCAGGTATGAGATGGCTTGCGCGAGGGATAGCTGGGATGGAGTCATCACTTTTCCTTAGAGTCTTCCGCTGTGTCATGAACTAGTTTCTTTTCAGTTGGTTGAGTTTTGGAACATTTGTATTTACTTTACAGTTTGGTTTTGGAATTGTAATCACTTAAACTATTTTACGTATTTAAGTATGTTTCTTTATGGTCTATTTGATATACATTGCCTCGGGTAACCGAGAAGGTAGCATTCCCATGCATTAGGTGGTCCTGGTAAGGCACTTGGTGTATGGGGGTGTTACAATCGCCATTGTCGCCGCCAGATCAATCTGGATTCTCCTCTTTAAAGAAGTAATAAACCCTCCTCTCTAGAGATTTGTTTGTAATTATAAGTATACATTGTTATTATTTGTTTATTAATTTCTACTTTAGATATGGTCGAAAAGCGGAAAAGAAATGATGGAAATGTGTCAGGCGACGACTAGGTGATGAGAATAATTTGCAACACACTGCGGGTCGAATGCGCCACAGGGTTTCCCTAGAAGGAATAAATGCAAAGAAATCTAATCCTCATCTTTTCCAGTAGCTTCCTCGACCATAGCTTCCTCGACCATAGCGGGCCCATCAAGGGTAGACCCACTCCTCAAAGTAATTGCATTAAGAGTCTCTTTTTGATCCGGCTGTGACGGTAAATGCCCCGGAGCTCGAGTTGCACTCTTGCTAGCCAATTGAGCAATTTGGCTCTCCAACATTTTCATCCCGACCTCTCTAGCTTGGGACTCCTTTAGCAACAAATTTTTCAACTCAGCAAAATCGGAATTTTGGAACTGCTGCTGCTGCTGAGAGACATACGGAGGCTTTTGGTATGGCTGCTGCTGCTTATGAGGGGGCACATAATTCTGATGTTGCTGCTGCTGCTGTGGACCCGGATTAAGGACATTCTGGTTGGTCCACCTCAAATTGGGGTGGACATTAGAGGGATCGGGATACGTACCAGTCTGCCTATAATGTTGAAAGGTAGCACATACTTCAGTCGAACTAGGACAAAAATCTGAAACATGTCCCTCAGCTCCACACCTCTTGCATATAAAGGGACCGTCTGAAACAGCATTAACTTGGTAAATACCTCCCTTTTGAGATCCTCTTCCAAGCTCATACTTATCAAATCTCGCCGTAAGAGCCTCTAATGCAGCTACAGAAGGGGATTCAGCAGCTCTCCTTTGATTTCCCTTGGAATTTCCATGCTCAGCTTTATGGGTGGCCATATCATCAATGATTTTCCACCCCTTAGTTTCTCCAACATTCTCCTGGAATCTGCCATTAGCTGCAGCATCCAGGATAGCCCTCTGATCGTCATAAAGCCCATTATAAAACTGATTGCATAGGCTCCATTGCTCGAACCCATGGTGCGGAATAGCACCAGCTTCTTGAAACGGACCCATGCCTCATGAAAATTCTCATTAGGACCCTGTTTAAAGCTCATGATCTGAGCTCTAATGGCATTGGTCTTCGAGGCAGAGAAATATTTCTTGTAGAATGCTAGGGCCAGCGAATTCCAATCAGTGATCCCGTTAGCAGCTCGATCCAGATCTCGGTACCATTCCCTTGCGGCATCACGAAGCGAGAATATAAACATCGTCTCCTTCACCTGGTCTTGGGTCACACCTGCTGGTGGGGGTATGGAACAGCAGTAGTCAATGAATGTCTCCATATGTTTTGCCGCATCTTCATTTGCAGCTCCCCCAAATTGGTTTCTCTCAACCAAGTTAATATAAGACGGTTTTGGCTCGAATTTCCTTTCCGTCCCTGGTAATGCGAATCCCTTATAGAGATTCTCAGCTGTCGGCTCGGAGTGACTGGTTATACTTGCTTCTTCAGCCATGTCTGGAGATTGACGGTTGATGTGAACATTATTTGCGCACATTTAGTCCCCTAATTGAGCCTATTTTGCATACTATTATAACATTCTATGGCCATTTTACCCGTCAAAACCTTCTTATTTGCTTTTCTATCGCATTTCATATGTTTTGTAGAAAAGAAGATAATAAGGCGGAAATTCCCGTCTTTCGTGCATATTTAGAAGCTTATTGATGATATTAGATGGACTAGTATGAAGAGGAGGCAAGAATGATGACCAATGATGTAGGAATAAAGAGTATATAGAAGGGTCATAAGATTTAAAGCAAGGAGGAAAAGCAAGGAAACCATTCATGAAGAAAACTGCTCGGAACGCAAACCAAGGGTTGCTCCTTTGGCTCTGAAAATAGGCTAGATGGAACGGCGTCGAAAAAACAAGTAATCTAGGCTTTTGAATCACTCCAATAGGAATCCGGATGAGAAAATGACGTTCGTTTTACAATCCGAGGTCAAACAAAGAAGCTGTTCAGGAATCCGCGCGTCCCGAGCTGAAGACGCTCGTCTTCCCTACAATCCGCTCGGATTGCTCCAAATCCGCTCGGATTCCCTCTCTTTTTGCCCGAGCGTCTTGCTCCGAATCCGCCCGTCTTCCCCTGCTACAATCCGAGCGTCCCGAGGCTAATCCGCTCGGATTCCTTTCCAGCGATTTTCGTGTTCTTCAAGCTCCGTGAAAGACGCCCTTCCTTCGAAAAATACCGGCTCCTCCCTGCTCAAATCTCAAAAGTGTAATTACTAGTTTAGCCCTTAGTTAACCCTAATGCATCCACCTAATTTCCACTATAAATACCCCATTTGTAATAATCAAACCATCAAGTTTTCATTAGGTTAAATCAATCCTTCTTTAGATTAGATTAGAAGTAGATTAGAATAGATTATCATTTAATCTTTCCACAAATTATACATTAATCTTTCCTTTAATCATTGTTCAAGTTTATTATTGAGTAATTCAAGTTTATTATTGGGTTATTAGAAGATTATTGGGTTTATTGGGAGATTGACAACCTTCCATCAATCATCAAGTTCTTCTATTATTCTTTGCATTATTATTTTGGAATCTCCATAGATATAATTCTCTTAATCCTTGTTTAATTATTGTTAATCTTTCTTACTTGTTCATCATGTTTGGCTTTGTTAGTATGATTGACAACCTTATTAACATGTTAAACTTGATCATGAGTGAGTAGTTACTTAGCTAGATTAATGGGTAATTAGGGGAAACCAACATGGGGAATGATTCATGCTTAAATTAATATGCTTCCATAGTTTATTTGCTTGCTTGTTTTGATCTCAACTCATGCACATGTTATGTTTGATGAAATGCTAAGCCTATGAATCCTTGCATTTACTACCATCTCTTATCTTTTCAATGAGACTTGTAAGACATAAACCAACTCGAGTCTCATTAGACCATGCATGTTGTTAAGTAGGGAAGATTAAGTCGACTTGTAGGTGTTGTACAATCTAATCGATTCGGCTCCGGGACCCAAACTTTCCTAGGATTGTAAGATATAACCCAACTCAATCCATCACAACAATAATTGCTTGCTTATAATTTGAGAACATGTTTGTATGATCAATTCCCATGATTCCCCTATGACCCCATGATATCCTAGCATTTTTTAATCAATTGTTTACATCTTTCCTTTTGTTGCTTGTTTATTGCCTTTATTAGATTAGAATCATCAACCCATTATAATTGTGACAACCCCAAGCACAACCATAATTAGATTGAATAATTTGAGTAACCACCGTCCCATGGATCGACCTCGACTTACCACTAACTAGTTGTATGTTGAGTATTATAAATGTGTTTGATTGGATGTGACCCGACGACATCACCCACATCAACGGTCTCAGCTGAAGAAGTGGAAATAGGTGATGAAGGTGGATCCTCCTCAAACAGCTCGTTCTCGTAGTAACTGGAGAGAGTACTCAGCTCTTCCTCTGTCGGCAATACTCTAGATGATCGTCTCAACTCGCGCAAAGTCCTTTCGATCTCAGGGTCCAATGGTCGAAATTCACCACCCTGTGACCTGCGCATAAGAGGAAACTACAAGTAGAATATGAGAATAGTTTAAGGAACATATTTCCCTTAAACTAAGAGAAAGACTAAAAATAAAACAACTAAAAATTTTAAACAATTGCCTCCCCGGCAACGGCGCCAAAATTTGATACCGTCGTAGAGTACCAAAGATAAATTTATAGTCCAAACTACTACTATAGATAGCGGCAGTCAGGGTCGAACCACAGAGAGGCGATGCAATTATTAGTTGTCTAATTTTAGTCCAAGGTAACAGTTGTGAGGGGGTTTGATTTGAATTGTTCTATAACTAATGACAATGAAATCTAAAAGTAAACTAAGCAAATAAAAGAACAATGAATGAAAATGTATGAAATCAAATATTAAAAGGGGTGCTAAGATGGTCGGTTCACTGTAGTTTCGGCGGCAGTATCCTAAGTAAGTCTAAAACAATCACGTGAGACGGGAAAATAAGAAGTCCTCTCGGTCTATTCTTAACAGGTAGCATCTTTCGATCTAGCTACGGGTCCCTAATATCACTAATACTGACTCTCGTCCTAAAAAGTGATTTAAATGCATAAATTAACTTATCTTTCGATCTCATTAATCTAGTCGTCTTAATTAGGTAGTCTATTTCCCTCCCCTATCTTTCGATCTTATCGGGTCGGTCAATTCCTAAGCATTCAACTAGTCGCGTGCACTCGATTCGTCAAATATAGCAATTAAATTAATTAAAACGAAGGTAATCCCACGTGAGCTGGTCGATCGACCAGGTAAGCCAGTCGATCGACCATGGCGCGATTTCAGGTCTACTAATTTTACGCCGCCTACACTACAATTCCCCTACATCTTAGCACATGGGGTTTAGCTACTCATGATTATGATAAAAACAACAATAAGATTAACGAATAAAGCTACTGAATTCATGATTAACTTAACTAAATAAATAATTAACATAAAACAATAATTTGGCTTTGGGAATTCTAACTAGCAATTCTATACTAAGAACGAATAAAGATGAACTGAAATTAAGGGACTTAATTTACCGAATGAAAGTAGGAAGAAACTGAAAGCACCAACGAAAATAAAGCCAACAAAAACCGATTGTATTGAATGATTAAACTTGAAAGCAAACCCTAATTGTTTTCCTCCTCCTGATGATAAAAGACTTGATAATAATCTCAAAACATCAGGTTACGTTATATAGGAATATAACGTAACACTTATTCCTAAAACCTAATTACAATGGGCTTTGGAATTCTCGTTCTTTTAATTCCCGTCAAAATCACGATGCAGTCGATCGACCATACAAATCGATCGATCGATCGATCGATACGCTACTGTCTGATGAGCTTCGATCATCGTGCTCTGGTCGATCGACCATAGGCATCAGTCGATCGACCACTGTAGCTGGTAGTCGCTTCTAAATTCTTCATAAAGTTGTCTTTCAGGCCTCGAAATGCGCACCAAGTTCGTTTCTTAAGTAGATACTTCACGTCAAAAGCAATGCTAAGTACTTAGGGACGGATTCGGCTTGATTTCCGCTGGATTCTTCACATTTCTGCAATATTATACAAAAACACGAAAGTAGACGGAAATGGGGAAAATAGTAGCTTAAACTACACAAATGAGCTCTGAAATGCGTGTAAAATAGGGTGTAAAACATCATATAAATGACACGCATCAGTGGTACCCAACTTTTTAAGTTTGTGTATATAATACCCTTCATGTTTGATTTTCATGCACACCATGCCCTTTTTGTCGCTATAAAAAAACTCAATTGCGCCTAACTTCTAGACCGGAATTCAGAATCGACCAATTTTTTTTTTCCCTAAAATGATTATCTCGTCATAATCTACGATTTGAGAAAAAAAATTATTGACTGAGATTTTATAGGGTTTTTTTAAAGAAAATTTCAAATCAACCATATTTTCAATCTTAAATTTCCGAATGGTCATATTTGTTTTATCAATTTATAGATCTCGAAGAGGTAATCAATTTGAAAAAAAAAATTAGTCAATTCCGATTTCTGGTCTATGATTTTTTCTCAATTGAAAATCTTAAGAACATAAAAAGGACACGTTGTGCTTGAAAATCAAATCTCAAGGATATCATGTGCACAAACTTAAAAAGTTGGGTACCACGTACAAAATGTCAAAGTTTGAGGGTAACACGTGAATTTTTCGTTACTATTATTTTTATCAGTATACGACTAAAAGTACATTTTCATAGGAATTGGCCTTCAAAAATATAATAATTTAAATAACGCGATTAAAATATTTTAAAACCATTTTGCGAAAAGAGCGGGTGTTACATTCCAGGTAGAGGTGTTCAAATGCGGGCTTGGGCCGGACATGAGCCGGGTTGACATTTAATTTTTGGCCACGGACAAGCGGGTTTGCGGGTTCGGGACGGGTTTGTGGGCTGGGCCTTTGTATTTTTCTTAAAATGTCCGTACCCTCTTTTTTAGCGAGCGGGATGGGCCGGGTTCAATGGACGGGGCGACCCATGAACAACTCTAATTCCAGGCATCCCATAATTGCTTGGTGGTGACTCCGAACATCTCTGCATCGTTTCGAGACCTTCACCGAGACGAAACCGAGCTATCTAAAGCGATCCGGTCGAAAACATTTCTACGTCACCAGCGTGGCTTTCCGACTGCTGCATGTCCACAGATTGGCTTGACGTGCAGGTGGTCCATGTCCACATGTTTCTACTTGTAATTATTGTAATTGTCATTCGCTTTTAGTGGGCGATCATGGAGTTAAAAGACGGAGGCCCAGAAGGCCATACTAGAATCCTTATTTGCGTTTACGGTAATCATCCTTATTTGTGAGTGCATTGACTGACCCGAAATTGAGCAACGCTGACTTGACTGTTTTTGACCGAACCAGGTTTGATGATATTTTTGTTTTAACCTTAATAATATTAAGTGCATTTTCAATTTAGTCATTTACATTCTTTATGGGTTAATTATAATTATGTCTTGTTGGATCATTTTTGGGTTAGGCGGTTTTGTATCCAATCAAGAAAACCCGGGTCATATTCGGGTCGAGTGACATTCGAATAGCGTAATTCCATTTAATTTCGAGTTTCGGGACAATCATTTGTAATCGGATCGATTTTATGAGCTCCTAGTGGCAATGGCATTGCCCAAGTCGTTCATTGCACGTTTTGATTTCAGATGTTGAAACTTCGTGTATGTATCCCACCATTTTTTTCCATTTGTCCTTAAAAGAAACATTTTCAAACGAGACAGACAAATTCAACGCCAAAATGCAGGAACATGTTCAATCTTAATTTTTCTCAGATTGACTCTCTAATTGAACCTCGCCTATTCCCATTTACTTTCACACTTTTTTGATCCAAAACATTCAAATTCATCATTTACATGATCTCAAGGCTCATCGCATGAAAGGTATGCAATTTATTTTCTGTATTTTTGATGTAAGCACATAATTCACAATGCTCAAACAATGCTGATTACTTTTTTTTTTTTTTTTTTAGATTGGTACTATTGCTCTATTAATCTTGATTCTGACAAAATTGGAATTTATAATTTTTAACATTTTGTCATAGGTCAATAGTCTCATAGCTGATTGTTTGATACCTTGAGCATTTGATGATTTGTTGCTAGATTGTATTGTAAGACCGACAAGGAAAATGTGATCACTTTTTGGTAAATAATGACTGGTCTCCAGTTCCAGACCCAACAGATAGAATGCTCTTGTGGTTTAGCCTGCAATTTGCATCCCTTTTTGTTTCTTTGGTATTTACATATGACAATTAGTTTTTAAAATTAGTTGCATCTTGCCATCTCGGTTTGTTAAATCACCTTTGTCATCGAATAACAAGTCGTACATCTTCGTTGATCCAGGCCGAGAATTGAGCTCCTCAAAATACTGAGAAAACTATTAATCCCGTCTAATTCTAGCTTATAACATTTCCCTACACAAGGCCATGGGAAATACACATTACTAACCTTGTGCTGTTGCAATATAGAGAGGTTCTTTCCAGATTGCCCAAAATTGAAAATTGTATAGACGTTTGCATCTAACGAGGGCTATTTTATAATAATGAAGAGTAAAACTAATTTACAGACCAATTTTACTTAACTCCATTGTCATCTTGAGACAAAAAATAAGGAGTCATTGCTTGTTAAATGACAATGAATCATTGAAAGCTTCCTATTTAAACTTCAAAAAACACGATAATATAAGCTTCCTAGCCCAATTAAACATTACAAGAAATCAGGCTTCGATGCTTTTAAAGGATCATACTGAGTAGTGGTATCACATTTTTTTGTTGTATCTTAAGACTCTTTGTAAAACTAGCTGTATTGCTAGGGAACTCAATTGACACTTAGTAGATGGTGAACTTTAAAGACTTAACATTCATTTGTATTATTGAGAGCATTATTATATCGAACAACTTGGATCCTGTGGTTTCTATGTTTTGTTAACCTATTTTTTGGTTTCAACTCTGATCGTACCTCTTGTGGTTTTGAGATCTTGATCATTTGTATATGTTACTAATAGCCCTTCATTGTTTCAGGGAAATAATGGAAGAGTAAAGTTGGCTAATTTGCCTTGAAATGGCAGTTGGTTCTGTGAGATATCGAGGTCCACGAAAAAAATTCAACAAAGTCTCATTTAGAACAGTTTACAGAGTTATATTGGGTCATCCATTTATAGTGGTTACTCTGTTATATCTGATAATCTTGCACCGATACTTCCCCTTTTTATTCTCTCTTTTGGTATCTGCTGCCCCTATTCTTGTTTGTACAGCGATTTTGCTCGGTACCTTACTAATTCATGGGCAACAAAATGATTACAAAGTTGGAAATCGTGAAGAAAGGAATAATGGGCCCGAATCTTTGAACAGTGAGGCTGTAGAATATGCGTATCCTGTTGATAAAGATGGAAATATTTCAAGAGAGATATGTGATGAGGTTAGAAATGACATTGTTGAGAGGCAATTACATATATCCAGAGGGTTTATTGGATCTGATCAAGAATATGACGATGCAAAACTTAACCTGAGCATTAATCAAAATCAGAAGAACGAACCCGGCTTTAATTTTGCTAAGTTTGACTTTCAAGATGTTCCAAGGCATAAGCTTCATTCTCAAGATTCTGATGAAAAATATAATAAAACTATTAATATGCAATTTGATGCTGTTATGCAAGAGCAATCAGATGCTTCTTTTGATGCATTGGTTGCCGGTGTTATTCCAACTCCTCAGGAAACCCACCCGCTTTTAGAGTTGGAAGATCCACTGCAATCTCAAACATTTGATAATGGCAATCACGAGGCAGGTGGTGAGTCAGAAGGGCAATCCCTTGACTCAGATCATAGCAGCGAGGACTCAGATGATAACAGTGATTATAAGGACAAGGAAGAGGGTGAAAAGGCCAAAAATGTTGATGTTCCTAAAAGGAAGAATGATGATAGTCGATCGCCATTTGAATGGACAGATGATGACCAGAGGATTATTCAGGAACTGAGGAGTTCGGAAATAGAGAAAAATGAACATTTGGAAAGCCTAATTTCTCGGGCAGAGGATGATGGAAGTGAAGAGCAGGAGGATGAGGATGATGTGGCAAGTATTGATGATATTGATGATGATGTGGATGCTGATGTGGATGTAGACGACGACGAAGATGAAAAT
The DNA here is from genome assembly GCF_048544455.1 of Silene latifolia. NCBI lineage: Eukaryota > Viridiplantae > Streptophyta > Magnoliopsida > Caryophyllales > Caryophyllaceae > Silene > Silene latifolia. The sequence goes on along the minus strand of NC_133536.1, from coordinate 125,332,681 downwards.
CTGGATATAGAAAGGGATGGAAGCAAACATGTAACCTTGTGGACTGAAGAAGACGAGAAAAATCTGAGACATCTTGGATGTTCAGAGCTCGAAAGAAATTTACGACTTGAGAATCTCCTTGCAAGGAGAAGGGCTAAAAGAAATTTTTCGATGATTTCTGAGAGAAATTTAATAGACTTGGACCATTCTGAACATCCCTTCCCAATTGCCCCAATTTCAACGACCAGAGTTAACCCTTTTGATGTCACTAATGATATAAGTCACCACCCCAGTGTACCGCCTATTCCCGGTTCAGCCCCTTCAGTTACTTTGCCAAGGAAGAACCCTTTTGATTCTCCATGTACATCTCCAAAAAGAGAGCAAAATTCTCATGGAAACGGAAGTTCATCCACAGGGTACAATACTACAAGGAATGTCTTGAAACCTGAATTTGGGGACATTAATCGAAAGGAAGCTTTGTTTCGACGGTATGATAGTTTCAGCACTGGATATAATTTGATTGGAGATCCTTCGACACATGACTTAATGGATGCTGGTAGAAGGGATTTCGTTCTTCGTAGACATGAAACTTTTAACACAAGATCAGTATTTCCCAGCTTTTTCAGTTCAAACAAGCCTGTCTTTGTTCCTGAACATGTGGCCGGAGAAGTGAGGCAATCTTCTCTTCAGAGACAATCAAGTCGAGATAGCGAGTCTGTAGAATCTGCAGATACCTCTGATGCTGCATCGTCAAGTACCGAGTATGACAAACATGATCGAGAAATTGAAGAAACTTTTGATGATCACCATGATAGTAATGCACCTCCAAATGAAGGTATGTCATCTGATTATGAATCTTCTGTGGCTATAGAATCTCAATATGATGATCAAGATGAACACTTCCCTGAAAGCGTGGAAATGAGTTTGGATCAGATATATCAGAAACAAGAAGTACTTCATGAGAGCCATGAAAATTCAGATGATACAAGTTCATCATCATCAGAACATGTTGAATGTTCTTTGAATGAGAGCCAAATTGAAGATCATGCCGAATGTTCTGTTAATGAGAGAAGAATTGACGAACATCTCGAATGTTCTGTTAACGAGAGTAGAGCTGAAGAACATGCCGAAGGTTTGGAGAATGAACGTCAAATTGAAGATGAAGAAGTTGAAGGTTCTGGGTTTTCCTCAAAGGATTTGAACATATCTGAAGCTTCCCATATGAGTATAGATGAAGACAATCATCATGTGGATCCAGTTTATGATACGAGCCCTTCCAGTGTTGAAAAAAGTACAGCTTTTGCGCATTCTACTCAAGTGTAGGCAAAAAATACATGTAGCATTGAAATTTTCCTCGTTACAGCTAACTGGACAAAATCAGTGACGGTGTTTTTGCAATGCATTGTACTCACTGATTACCGTAAACATAAAATGTTGCCTGATAAGACATAGTAAAGTGTTGTTTTTAAGTCTCATACCCAGATTATACTAGTTCAAAGCTTTTCATTATTGGACTTGAGTTTAAAAAATCATCTGCTCGTAGTTGTTTTCATATGCTTAGCAATAGTAATTCATAATATCTTTCGGAAATCCATGAAGCTTGACTACATACTTGCAATAGGTCCTTGCCAGTTCCACCTTGCTCCAAGTGTCTTTCATGGGTATGAATGGGTATGAAATGAGCCGATTTGGTCAACCTATCCACAATGACCCAAATCATGTTGTTCCCCTTTTGAGTTCTTGGTAGTCCCACTATGAAATCCATAGATATCGACCCCCACTTCCATTCCGGCACATCTAGCGGTTGGACTTTTCCTTTTGGTCTCTTGTGCTCTTCTTTTACCTTGTGGTAAGTCAAGCATCTTGCCATAAATTCCGCCACCTCATTCTTCATGTTTGACAATAAAAAAGTCTTCTTAAGGTCCTTGTACAGCTTATCACCACCCGGATGCACCGAGTAAGGTGGGTTGTGGGCTTCATTCATGATCTTCTTCTTAAGCTCTTCATCACTTGGTATGCACCACCTCCCTTTGAACCTAAGACTTTCGTCTCCATGCAACTCAAACCTTAAGGTTTCACCACTCTAGTGCTTACCCTGTGTTAGGATTGTCTTCATATAAGCCTTCGAAGTCGAGTTTGAGGAGATTAAGTGCGATACTAAGTATACCTCATAGTGTGGTCCGTAATTGGTGATGTCAATATCTAGTCACAAATAACATCTTGAGTTGGCATTGGTGATGGAGAAAACCAACCCTTGGTTCACCAACCAACAGTTGTTGAAAATGAGAAATCATCTAATGGTTCAGACACCCATGAACCCACCAACAAAGAACATTAAATTGACTCGCCAAATACCCATTCAAAACACCAAGAAACATCCCAAAATTTCCCATTGACAATAATCAAATCCTGTCTCCGCCCAGGATTGACAAAAACAAAAACAAACACAAGTTTATCCGATCTACACTTAATCTGGCCTTATATACAAAGACACCTCTAGGGAATACGTGTTCGATTACGACCGGCTTCAACAAGTTAAGGTTCATGGTATACCCCTTCGTGACAAATGCAGGAAAGTGGAAGTGTCCCAATTATATAAAGACGAGTATGGGGAAGTAAAAGTACCATTTCTTAATGAGGAGGTCACTTATTTGAGAGAAGCCCTAAGCTCTTATGTGCAATGGCCTGACAACCTCATCAATGTTGTCATCCCCGAGGTACCTATATGCAGACGTTAATTATAACTTGTTCTTTATATTAGGGTACGAATATTAACATATCGTAAATACTTTAATCTTTACATTTGCATAAGTTAAGCAAAGTCATGGCGGCAGCTAAAGCAATTACTACTACGTCAACGGACAAAGTCACCGAAAGGACTACGTCTTCCCCAAAAACAAAACCACAGGACATACAATATAAGTCAGCTACTTTTGTTGCAATCAAGCTTGCTTATGATTCTTATTATGAATCGTGTGCATATAAGAAAAAAATGAAAACTGCTTCGCTAAAAGCTTTGCACAATCTGGCTGTAAAGAGGTCATCTAGAGGGGATGTAGTCATGATTAACATTGAAGAGGAAATTATGGGCGCAGCTGATATAGCCGTACTGGACCTGAAGCAACTGATGGAATTTGTCAACCTTGACAATTTAGATGTTGTTCACATTTTGATTTGGATGAAGTAAGTTTTATTAATAAAACTATTTAGTCATTTCCATTTACGAATAATGATGTTGGTTTAAATTATCAATTACAATAACATTCTTCGTTCCATGTGGTGTAATAGGTACCTGAATAATCAGATCGCTGAGTGGAAGTTCCCATTTCACACCTACGGATTCTTGAGTCCTAAGGCGTTCTCTGTGTACAAAATTTCATACGATTAAGAGCATGCGAGCTCGTCTGCTGGGGACCGCTTGCAACTCGTCAGTAACTTAATCTTTTAAACATGCTGCATTATTTGTGTTACGGGCTTGGTTGTTTTCTTACTTTCCCTCCTTCAGTTTACACTTCAAGATGGCATTTTGAGCTCGGTTAAGTGAAAATTTGATACGTTTTCAGCCTTGTTACCTCACTTGTTCACGTGGGCAGAACACAAATTGGGTTTGGAGATTATTTGAGCAGTACTCGGCTCAATTCTCTTCTTCATGTCGAGAATCGGGTTCTTTTAAGGTGATAGTTTTGAGCTTTTCTATTTAATTGGGATTATTATGAGTCAGTCATGTTTATGTTGATCAATTCTTTGTAAACTGGAGGAAAGTCCAAATTATCCTGGTTTGGGCTTAATAATGTTGTGGTAGTAAACACTTTAAGTGGTTTGTATGTAGGGTGTTGATGGTGAGATAGTGCCACTAGAATATTGGTGAAGACGAAAATGTCACCCTCGGTGTATTTCATGCACTCAGTAATGTATCTTTCTGTAATACCTGCCCTGTTAGGGACCCGTTGACTGACCTGTTGACCATGAGAGGTCCTTGATAAGGGAGTCAAGGGGAGATTATGTTGTCATCGTAACTCGTTTCTCGACCGAGTAGAGGTCACTCGGCCTAGTAAGTGGGGTACTTGACTGAGTGCGGCGTACTCGGCCGAGTATGTCCATGCTCGACCGAGTATCAGGTATGACAGCGTGTTAATATAAAACATGGAGACTAAAACATAATTCATTTCCACGATTCATTTTACCATTTCTAAAACTAAATCCCCTCTCTCCCAATTCTCTCATCTTTCTACCAATCATGAGTAGCCTTGAACACTAATCCGGGAAAAGAGATAGCCTATGCATAAGTTCATCGAGTCGGGTTGTCGCCGCCATCGGCATCGGTTTATTCTTCAAAGTGAGTTTGTGAATAATTGTTTATCTTGCATTAGATCTTGAACAGCCTAGTGCTAGGGTACGATAGTTGTTTGTAGGGTACGATATGGAGTCTTACTTGACATGGTATGGTTTATGCGTTTCTATGGAATAGCGAAAATGTTGTGTTTTCCTACTCAGTTGGTTGTATAATTAATTATAAGATGTGATTGTGGTTGATCCTCTGGTATTGTTATCATTGTGATTGAGTTTGTACTGCTGATTGGTTATTATTATGGGACCATTTTTGGGAAATGGTTCTAACCCCATGTTCGCCTCTTGTGGCTCTCGTAACAAGGGAGATGTGCACATTAATGATCTAGGTTCGCTCGTTGCAATGAGCGGGGATTTGGTGGGCAGGGTTGCGCTCCCCAACTAGCGGTTTGGGTTTCCCGTTACGATGGGAACTTGGCTGGGCTACATACTCGGTGTGTAGTCGGTTTAAGGGTTACTTTTGGAGTTTGGAGGATTGATTGGTCTGAGTTGATTGGATTGCATTTACTGTAAATCCTTATTTGTATTGTGAAGTTGACTGGCCCCGTTTTATTGTTTTCAAAACTATGGTGATCCATTCGGGGATGGTGAGCAGTTGACTTATCAGGTTTTGGATGTTGATGTTGCGTGCGGGATATGGATGAGACCGAGTCATCATGCTATTTTAGCTAGATTCCGTTGTCACTTTAAGCTTTAGTTATTCATTTCATTTCATTTCGGAGTTGTAACTCTTTTTGGTTTTGTATTTGATTAAACAGTAGAATACATTTAATAAATGTTCTTTTATGGTCTATTTGATATACTTACCTCGGGTAACCGAGATGGCAACGACCTTACTTATTGGGGAAGGCCTGGTTAAGGTTCCTTGGTAGTGGGGGTGTTACAAAGTGGTATCAGAGCGACGATTTTGGAACCTGAACCAATGAACCAAAAGAACGTAGGGTGTCAAATTAAAATGAACCTAGTGTATGTGCGTTGGGATCCCTCTTATGTCGATTTTGGGTGAGAAGGCGCCCTCATCTCAGAATCCCGGCCCCAACATACTTAGGCCAGCAACTCCGCATGGGAAAATGTGTGGGATTATATGTGTGTGTGTGTGTGATGGTTGTGTGATGTATGGTCCTCTTGGGTTTCATATTGTGTTGGTCTAAAATTTGAAACGATTATGATACAAGAGATGGTATGTGATTGTGCACGTGCATGAACTATTGGGATTAGCATAGCATCTATGCATGTTGGTTATGACAATAGAAGGAACGGGTGGTATCAACGGTATAGTTTATAAATGTGTTTATAATATGTGTGAATGACTTGTGATATTGTTCTCTGAAGCAAATGGAATGGATACTTGTATGCATGTAACATCCTTGGTAGATTTAATCAAATTTGAATGTTATTGGGAGGGCGTAACATGGTATATCTGCGAAAAGAATTATGCTTGGTGAATGATAGAAATAGGACCCAAAGGTGACGAGTTCTGAATAAGTTTTGACTCCGAACAATGTTTATCGTTTTGCAGGGAAGATTCTATGTGAAGTTTACAATTTTCGTCACTGTTTGAGGGTACTCGACCGAGTATATAGGGTACTCGGTCGAGTACGCCCTACTCGACCGAGCATGTTTACACTCGGCCGAGTACTCAGAAGGCAGTAGCTAATGTATTATGCCAATTTTGAGTACTCGATCGAGTAGACGCGAGTACTTGACCGAGTACTCGACCAAGTAGAGGCTACTCGGCCGAGTAAGTCCAGTACTCGACCGAGTACGCCTAAATCAATAGTTTCAGCATTAAACTTTCCGGAACCCTATAACCACACAACTCTCCTTATTCACGCCTCATACTCTTCATTATACACTCAAATTTCTCAAAGTTTTCTCTCACAACACCAACCTTGGTGATTTTTTTTTTATTTTGATCTTGGATTCGTCCTCTTGCCCTTCACTCTTTCAATCAATTTCCAATCTAAGGTAATGCATCTTTAAAAGCTTCTTGTTCTTATTTAATCAACTGTGTAAGTTGCTCAAATCTGGTAAATTTTAATCTTTAAATTCAAAGAATCATGTTGGAATGTTGCTAATTTGGTAGTAATTACTTCAATTAATTGGTTTACATATGAACAAGATGATTTCTAAGCCCAAAATTCCCAATTTTGTAACGAAAATTTTATGGGGTTTGCCCCAAAGTTTTGATTTTTACCACTTGGAATTCTTGCAGGATGCCTATAGAAGTTTAATTGTTGCTAATAATACTCTACCAAGTGACTACCTTTTGTCTTTTGATAGAAACATCTGTCTTAAATTTCGTCTTAAAAAGAGAACAAAACTGAAATTCCCACTTGATATTGTGTGAATTCCATAAAAAATTCGTGTTGAACTTGTATTATTGAAGCATGCCGAAAGTTAGAGCACCTCCCAAGAAGAGGACCAGCGCCAATACCGCGGTGGAGCAAGGACAATCGAGCGAGGAGCCGCTTATTCCTCCGGTGGACCAATATCCGACGGTAATATTTGCTGACTTTGAGCAGCGGACAACTTTTGTAGCGTTAATGGGTCGTACCATGAGGCCAACCCGATGTGTGGATCCGGGAATCTTAAAAGACTTGGTAATTGAGTCAGATATAATGCATATACGAAATCTTGGGAATGAAGGGGTTGTATCACCTACGTAAGAAGTCCTACCCTTTTCTTACCTTGGAATTTATGAGTTTATTTAAGTGTGATGTGGATAAAAAGACCGTCAGTTTCCGCCTCTTGAACACCCAACCATTCTTTGACCCTTTACCAGTTTGCCGAGCATTTAGGGTTGGAACCCGAGAAGGAGTGGTAACTTAGTGACGTAGCGACGGAGAGTGGGGCACCCTACTACCTTCATTACCTTACCGGCCGACCTGCCCCTATCTCTATTGCCATGTTAATCAATGATGTCCAACACGTGTCCATTCGCATCTTCTTGAGGATGTTGACCTGCTTGCTTTACGGTCGGAATGACGCGAGCAAGTTAAACACCCATGAGGTGATGCTTTTGATGTCTTACCTCAACCCCCTTCGGAGGGAGCGCTTCTACTACAGTGCTCCCGACGTAGTGTGTCCTTGTCTAGCTCTTATGACCCGCTCCAAGAACCGTTACCTTAGCTTCGAGGCCATAGTTACCCAACTTTTTAGCCCCTGCAGAGTCGAGTTCTGCCTTGTTTGAGACCGCCCCTATCATGTATGAGAGTTACTGGTGCCACATTAAGTGGTTGAGGAGGTTGGACGATGGATCCTTAGCGTGGAGGGTAAAGGGAACTCAGTGGATGAGATATGAAGTTGTTAAGTTCCTTTAATCGTTAGGTGATTCTTTTGGTATGATTACGTTGGCACTATGTTGATGGCAATAATATCACGATGTCACATGGACAAATTACTTTTCATTTCTACATATATCGGGTGGTATTGCTGCGCATAACTTAATCATTTTGTGTTATTTATTTTCATCCTATATGCCCACATGAATGCATATGAATTTCGTAATATCAACATAATATGGTTCATCTTAAAGGTGAACTTCGGGGACGAAGTTCATTTTAAGAGGGGAAGAGTAATGTCGCGCGTGAAAAAATGCCAAAAATGTCGTCTTTTTGGTAAATTATTTGTTATTCCTGTTAAATAATTTAATTGTTGTTCAATTAATTTAATCATTCGTCTAGATAATATTAATAGATGATTAGATGATTTAAATGCTTGTTGAATAATTTATGCATGGAGTATTTAATAGTTTAATTGTTTGTTGAATAAGTAAGTTGATTGTGTCGAATTGGTATGGTGTGTATAGTGTATGACTTTATATGGTGTTAAATCCGTGTGGTAAAATAGAAGTAATAGTTTGTGGCTGTGTACCTTCTTAATGGTTAACATGTGGATGATGACTCGGAATGAAGCTGTGGTTGATAGTATGTTCGCATGAGAGGATATGATGATGATTAGTCGGCATGGGAGGTTGGGTTGTGGTTGGTTAGCTTGACTTAGAATACACTTTTGGTTTGTGGGAGACGATGAGTTGAACTTCGGGGACGAAGTTCTTTTTAAGGGGGGAAGACTGTAATGCCCGCGCTGCTTGGGACCCGTTGACTGACCTTGGAGACATGTTTGACCCTTAGAACCTTTCACACAAGCGACCTTGTGTCATAGTAACCTATGGGATGTGGGAACTCGATCTAGCGTAGGCTACTCGATCGAGTAGTCTAGTGACTTGATCGAGTAGAGGCCACTCGATCGAGTAAGTCCCATACTCGATCGAGTACGACGAGTTTAGAGTAAGTATATAAGTCGTGAGTCGTAAACCCAAATCAGTTTTCATTTCTTTTCTCCCTAAACCTAATCGACGATATACCTTTTTCCTCACCAACCTTCAACCTTTTGAGACCTTCTACACTTGAAGACACCATGGGGGATGGAGACTTAAGTTGGGTAGCGGTCTTGTCGCCGGAGTGCTGAACATAGGTAAGTCATCATCATCATACTTAGGTTGCTTTGTGGTTATGGTTGTTAGTAATAGGGTTTTCCCTACTGATTGTGATAGGTGTTGATGTAGGTTCTCTTATCTTCGTATGGATGTATGCGGCGTGGCTACTAATGTCTAAAGGTAGGTTTTCCTACTCAGTACTGTTGATTGGTTGTTTTGTGTTGTGTGTAGCATCGTTGATTGTGTGATAGTATTATTGTGTTTGTGTACGGGGTGCGTCCCTGGTTGAGTGGAGTCATCATCAGAAATGGCTTCACGCCCTTGATTTACCCCTTGTGATTACCGTCACAAGGGGGATGTGCACATTAATGGACATGGGTTATTCACTTTATAGTTTTGAGCTGGCCTTAGGTGTTAAGGCTGCGGTCCCCACTGACGGTGTGGAATATCTGTTGCAATAGATTTCATGGCAGGACTTTACCTTCGGGTTAGTCAAATGATTCATAGATGATTGGAGTTGGAAATGGGTGTGTGTTTATGTTGTACCTTGTGTTGTGCGTTGGTCTTCACTTACTGACATTGTGTGATTTTGTTTGTCTTTCTTCCTTGTTATATGTCTGCCGTGATCCATTACGGTGAGCAGTCAGTCTTAGCAGGTGTTGATATGTGGAGCTTATCTGGGTACGGTGGTGGGACGAGTCTTTCACCAAGTCTTGGCATGGAGTAGTATCACCATAGTTGATAGTTGTTGTTGATCAGTTGTATCTTCTCTTTTGTTGAGGTAAACTTGTAATAAACATTAAATAGTTCTTTTATTGACGTTATGATATACTGAACCTCCGGTAACCGAGATGGTAATGCCCATATATGCTAGGGAAGGTCTTGTTAAGGCTCCTTGGTAGATGGGGGTGTTACAACAATAGAAAGAACGATAGACATAATTAAATAAAACATAAGAATAGAGATTAGAAATACCGAATAATGATTAATTGGAAGAATTAAAGGTACGAACAATCTTGCAAGCAATCATATAAAAGAGTTTTTAGAGAGGAAAGCTAAACTAAACTAAACTAGGGATTTAGAATAGTGAAAAACCAAAACCTAATTATTTTGTAGGAGTTTCCTATTTATACTATTATATACTAATTAATTAAACCGATTTAAGGAAAGTTTTGTAAAAAGTATATCGGACTAGGATACTCGATCGAGTATTGACACACTCAATCGAGTATCTTCAGCAACTTCAGCTTCGAGTCTTCTTCTCTTCTTGTTTTCGTTCTGGCGGCTCCGCGGTGCTCCATTTTACTCTTTTGCTCCACAAATGCATCCAATCTGCATTAAAACACCAAAAGGCGGAAATATCAAAATTTCTAATATAAACCAGCATATAATTATCATATTATAACACAAAACCGTCTTAAAAGAAACTACGGGGAAGCATAAATGTGTATATAATTATGACTCGTCAAACTCCCCTAAACCAACTCTTTGCTTGTCCCTAAGCAAAGCACTAACACAATACAAAAGGCAATCCTATAAATGGTGAATGAATGACTCAGAGCTAATGTTGATGCACATGCAAATCCCAAGCTACCCATATATACAACAAAGTAATGACCACAGTGTACCAATAAATCAAATTCAAAGACATGGGTAAGTAGAAAACAGCAGCTCAAGTCTCAAGATGTAACATGATACTGTAATACAGCTAAATACCTTTCAATCTTGCAAGACAAATTAGTCGGATTCTCGCGGATTCACTCATGCACTCATAAGTATGGGTGATTTTTGTAGAAGATAAGAAGAAATAGAAGCACTCATTCTAACTTATGAAACATGCTTGCAATCTAATGTGATAGAAATTTCTCCAACTTAATACGCATTCACAACATAGATAAAAGTACATGTATCAAGGACAATAAAGGTGGCTAATGGGTAAAGGTATAGAAATGGATTGTGTCAAAGCACGTATGGATATGTGAGGCTAAGACGATAGTCGCAGCTACACTTTGCTAACCAAAACCAATTTTGCAATAATAAGCATAAATCAACCCAACTAGAGAAATCATCTCAAGTTTGACAACACATGAGAGACTATGAAATAACTCTCCAAAAATGCATTAGACTCTAGCAAACCCCTTTATAATCTCTTAACAGATATAAATGAAGCAATATATTTCCCACTTTCTTTCTTTTTCTTTTCTTTTTTTTTTAAATTCTTTTTTTTTACACTTTTTTTTTTCGGTTTCTACTTTTCTTTTTTCCTTTTTTTGTTTGGTTCATATTTTATTTTTATCATCATAAGAGATTAACCCAATTGCTACAAAAATTTAAGCTACTACCCACATTGACAATAAAAGTCCCATTCCCAACCAAAGTAGCAAAAATAAACATGATACTCAAGCAACTGCGACTGTCCCGATAGGTAGGCAAATTCTGGATTGTAGCTAGTAGATGGGATATAGAACGGGTACAAGGGTTCAAACGGGCTAACAAAAAGGGTAATGTAAGGCTTATATGAACGGTAAGAGCCGCCTTTCCTCATGTACTTAGTCATATGAACGCGTAAAGTATCAAGAAACTAATTTCACAGTTATGCAGTTTGATGTTACATATTCCACATGTAACACCCCCATAGGTCGGGACCCCTCCTCTAGGCATTTCCCGTCACATGGAGGTGTCACAAGCCTTGGTTTCCCGAGAGTGTAGTGCGAACAACAAGTAAAGAAGTACTTTAGATTACGAAGCTAATCAAGTTGTAATGTTAAGTGACTACAAGTTAAGGGATATGAAAATCATCCCAATAGTACAACCAAATCGAATAGGAGTTTTAAATGTCATAACTAAATAAGAAGAAGTGGCAACAACAAGGTAGACTGCTCCCAAAGCCCGCTACTCAGATATGTGAACCTGTCGACACTACTCCCCATGTGGGCGGAAATCACCATATGGTTCATCACAGACATTCAAACCCAAGTGTTAGCCAATGATATAAATGTTCAATAATAAATAGAAGATGTAATTACAACTACTAATCAAATGAGACATGAAATCATGCCAAGTATCCACCGAAAGCACACCTCCACCACCGAGACCGGGACACGCCCACGACTTCACTAATATCACCAAGGTACTCGAAACACGTCTGTGGTACCGGGCCCGATTTTGACTCGAGTCCCCTGCCAGATATCGTGGCTCACCGCACGAGTCCCTCCAAAACCAAGTACTAATTGATGCAGGAGCACTTGAAGAAAATGAAAATGAAGTTTTGATTAGTCGAAATGTAACTCAGATTTATGAAGGTTTCAAAATAGGATCAAGTATCGTGAATATGATAGCATGGAGAAGCAAGGGAGACGGGTTGGAGTCCGTCTAGTCAACACGCCAACCAAGGAGTGTCAAGGTTGGTTCTGGTGGTGTCTAGGATTATTAGTTTTCCTTATTTTTGCTTTCCTAATTCTTCTCAATAAATTTAAGGTAGTATTGTTATTTCCTTATAGTTTCTTTCCTAATCTTAGCAAGATTGTAATAAGGCAATTTGCCATATTATGGGTCGGTTTCCATAATTAGTTTAAGACGATTTAGGTAATTCTAGGGAAGGGAGGTCGGTTTCTATCTAGTATAAATAAGGGTCTTTGTATTCAATTTTACAACACATTGAGTTTGAGAATTAATACAAGTTTTCTTGTTGCTTATTGCTTGCAAGCTTTGAGTGTTTTATTTCTATCTTGCGAGGGAGAGATAGAGTGTGAGTTGATCCTTGCGAGGTGTGAGTCACAAAAACCAGTCGTGCGTTGCAATCAAGTTCCTTGCGATGGAGGAGAGAGTGATCACGTCATATCCTTTCATATTTCCGTTCAAAATCATATAAAAACCAAAATAAACAGTTTAATTTTCCGCTGCGTTTTTTACAATCTAAAATGAACAGTCCACAAGACCGTTCTATTCCAGAATTCCGAGTAGATTTTACATCAAATTGGTTACCAGAGCAAGGTTATTAATTTGTTTCTTAACAAGTTAATCTTGGGAAGTGAAGATGCAGGAGATGCCGATTCAAGCAAGGGTACCGGTGACGGTTCAAGCACACTTCAAGAACAGTTAGACGAGATGAAACAAGCTATGGCCGAGCTAAAATATATGATGAAGAACCTTCCAGTTGGATGAGGTAGAGAATGAAGTTCAAGCCGTAGTAGGTCTCGTGGATCAGATTCTGATGATGCGATTTCCAAGCCTAAAAAGGAGAACAAGAACGATGATGATCGAGGTCTAAAGTTTGACATACCTGATTTCAATGGAGATTGGATCCGAAAAGTTTTTGGATTGGATTAGGCAAGTTGAACGAGTTTTTGAGTACAAAGAGTATGATGAGCATAAACAATTCAAGGTAGCTATTCTAAAACTCACTAAATATGCATCATTGTGGTATGAAAACTTAAAAAAACAGAGAAAGCGAGATAAGAAAAGCAAGATTGATACTTGGGAGAAACTTAAGAAGCATCTTATGAGGAGATTTTTACCAAGAGATTATGAACAAGAGAATTATCTAAAGTTGCAATCTTTATCACAACAAAATCTGTCCGTGGCCGAGTATATTAAAGAATTCGAAAGGATGATGATTGTTTGTGATCTTGAAGAGAAAGAAGAGCTTAGAGTTGCAAGATTTATTAAGGGTCTCACGCCCTCGATTGCTAGTAGAGTTGAAGTTCAGATTTACAATGGTTTTGATGATGTTTGTAGATTGCCTCTAAAGTTTGAAAAGCAAGACAAAACAAGGAAATCCTATACTTATTCACGAGGATCAAGTTCTGGTTCGAGTTCTTATTCTAAATCAACAACTAACAAGCCAAAGGAAGTTGTGAAAGAAGAGGTGAAAGACAAAGGTAAGGGTGTCGTGGAGCCTAAAAGTAACTCATTGAGATGATGTTTTAGATGCCAAGGCTATGGACACATAACAAATGAATGTCCACAAAAGCGAGCACTCACCGCTCAAGAATTGCGCAACATGGTTCCAGAATTTGTTCAAATTGAACAGTCCACAGAACTGTCTGATATTGAGGAGAACGAAGAAGAAGGGGTGTCCTATGATGTTGATCCGTTAAGTGAAGAGGAGTGTTTGGTAATTCGTAATCTTCTTGTGGAAACAACTCCGGTTGAAGCTGAACAAAGGGAGCAAATATTTCACACTCGTTGCAAGGTACATTCCAAAATTTGCAATCTAATCATTGATAGTGGTTCATGTACCAATGTTGTGTCAAAGGAGTTAGTTGATGAGCTGAAATTATAAATCCAGAATCATGATAGACCGTATAAATTGCATTGGTTAAATGAAGACAATGGAATTCAAGTAAGGAAGCAAGCGTTGGTTTCTTTGAGCTTGGGACCTTATAATGATGATATTTGGTGCGACGTGATTCCTATGAGTGCGTGCCATATTTTATTGGGACGACCATGGCAGTTTGATCGAAATGTTGAATATGATAGAAGAACTAACATATATAGCGTGACCAAGGGCAAAACAACATTCAATTTGAAGCCTTTATCACCTAATAAAATCAAGGAGCTGAAATCAAAGAAGGAGCTCTTATTCATGGAGGCTCGTGAGGTTGAAGAAGTTCTAGCTCGTGGAGAACAAGCTTATGTTCTTATGGTTCGATATTTGGAGGCCAATGGTGAAAGTAGTAGCCGTAAAGTTCAAGGGCTATTGAAGAGTTTTGCGATGTATTTCCCGAAGAATTACCGGTTGGATTACCTCCTTTAAGAGGTATTAAACATCAAATTGACTTAATTCCAGGAGCTCAATTGCAAAATAAACCAGCCTATCATTGTAATCCCGAAGAAGCAAAAGAATTACAAAGGCAAGTACAAGAGTTGATCGATAGGGGTTATGTTCAAGAAAATTTGAGTCCTTGTGCCGTACCAGCTCTATTGGTGCCAAAGAAAGATGGGACTTGGAGGATGTGTATTGATAGTAGAGCCGTTAACAATATCACAATCAAATATGTATTTCCTATGCCGAGGTTGGATGATATGTTAGACGAGTTGAGTGGATCACGAGTATTTTCGAAGCTTGATTTACGAAGTGGTTATCATTAAATGAGAATTCGTGAAGGTGACGAATGGAAAACAGCGTTCAAGACTAACCAAGGTTTATACGAGTGGCTCGTTATGCCATTTGGTCTTTGCAATGCTCCTAGTTCGTTTATGAGGTTGATGAATGAAGTGTTAAAATCATTCTTAAACAAGTTCGCTGTGGTGTATCTCGATGACATTCTTGTCTATAGCAAGAGCAAGGAGGAACATATTGAACATCTCCGTGAAGTGTTTGAAATGCTACGAAAACAGAAGCTATATGGCAAGATGGAGAAGTGCACATTCATGGTGCCAAGCGTGGTGTTCTTAGGCTATATTGTGGGTGAAAATGGTGTGAGCATGGATCCGTCCAAGGTGGAGGCAATCAAAGCATGGCCGGTTCCTAGATCAACAACTGAGGTTCGTAGTTTCCATGGTTTTGCTTCATTTTATCGAAGATTTATTCAAAATTTCAGTACAATCATGGCACCTATAACCGAGTTAATGAAGAAGGGTGAATTTGTATGGACTCCTAGTGCAGAGAAGGCATTCGAAGAGGTAAAATCTAAACTAAGCTCCGCACCTGTTTTAACACTTCCTAATTTTGATAAATTGTTCGAAGTTGAGTGTGATGCGAGTGGAGTTGGGATTGGGGCTGTTTTGGTGCAAGATAAACGACCAGTAGCGTACTTTAGTGAGAAGTTGGGTGGTGCTCGGTTGAATTACTCGACTTATGATAAGGAGTTCTATGCAATTGTGAGATCGTTGGATCATTGGAGTCATTATTTGCGACCTAAACCGTTTGTATTACATTCGGATCATGAAGCATTGAAGCATATTCATGGGCAACAAAAGTTAAATCCAAGACATGCCAAATGGGTTGAGTTTCTACAATCTTTTACTTTCTCATCAAAGTATGAGACGGGAGCTTCTAATGTTGTTGCTGATGCGTTGTCTCGAAGACATACTTTACTGATCGAGTTGGATGCAAGAATGCTTGGATTTGAACATATCAAGGAACTGTACAAATCTAATCCAGAGTTTGCTAAGGAGATATTTGAGCCTACGGTGTTATATACTATTCAAGACGGTTATCTATTCAAAGGCAATCGACTATGTATTCCTAATGGTTCAATTCGAGAGCTTTTGGTTCGTGAAGCTCATGGTTGTGCAATAGCTGGACACTTTGGAGTAAACAAGACTAATGATATTGTGAGTGAGCATTTTTATTGGCCAAAGATGAGCAAAGATGTGCAAGAGATCGTGGCTAAGTGTGTGGTGTGCCAAAAAGCGAAGAGTACGTTCAATAAGGGACTTTATATGCTCCTGCCCGTACCAACACAACCGTCGAATGAGGTAAGTATGGAATTTGTACTTGGTTTACCTAGAACTCAAAGAGGAAAGGATTCGATTATGGTTATTGTGGATCGATTTTCAAAAATGGCGCATTTCATCCCATGTCATAAAACCGATGATGCTACCAATGTTGCTGAACTTTATTACAAAGAGATTGTTCGATTACATGGTATTCCACTTATTATTGTGTCGGATCGAGATGTTCAATTCTTAAGCTACTTTTGGAAGACATTATGGAGATTGGTTGGAACGAAGTTATTATTCAGTACTTCTCATCATCCACAAACAGATGGACAAACCGAGGTGACTAATAGAACTTTGGTAAGCTTGTTACGAGGTTTGGTTAGCAAGAGTACGAAGGATTGGGATGTTAAATTAGCTCATGCCGAGTTTGCATACAACCGAACGCCGTCAATGACTACTGGAAGATCACCATTCGAGATTGTTTATGGGGTGAATCCGTATCTTCCTATTGATTGGTTCCTATACCAAAGAAGGATGTGATGAGTTTCGAAGCAAAGGAAAGGCAAGCTACATTTTTTCGAGTTTGTGAGCAAGTTAAAACACAAATCAAGAAAGCCAATGCTAGATACAAGTACAAAGCAAATAAACATCAAAAGCAACTTGTTTTCGAAGTTGGAGACTTAGTATGGTTACACTTAAGGAAGGAACGTTTTCCATCCAAGAGGAAGAATAAGTTGATGCCAAGAGCCGATGGACCATTCAAGATACTTGAGAGCTATGGGACTAATGCCTACAAGTTAGAATTACCAAGTGAGTATGGAGGTGTAAGTGCGACATTCAATGTTGGAGATTTGTCACCATACTTAGATGACGAAATTTTGAGTTCAAATTCTCAAAAAGAAGAGGAGAAAGATGCAGGAGCACTTGAAGAAAATGAAAATGAAGTTTTGATTAGTCGAAATGTAACTCACATTTCTGAAGGTTTCAAAATGGGCTCAAGTATCGTGAATATGATAGCATGGAGAAGCAAGGGAGACGGGTTGGAGTCCGTCTAGTCAACATGCCAACCAAGGAGTGTCAAGGTCGGTTCTGGTGGTGTCTAAGATTATTAGTTTTCCTTATTTTTGCTTTCCTAATTCTAGTAAATAAATTTAAGGTAGTATTGTTATTTCATTATAGTTTCTTTCCTAATCTTAGCAAGATTGTAATAAGGCAATTTGCCATATTATGGGTCAGTTTCCTTAATTAGTTTAGGACGATTTAGGGAAGTCTAGGGAAGGGAGGTCGGTTTCTATCTAGTATAAATAAAGGTCTTTGTATTCAGTTTTACAACACATTAAGTTTGAGAATTAATACAAGTTTTCTTGTTGCTTATTGTTTGCGAGCTTTGAGTGTTTTATTTCTTTCTTGCGAGGGAGAGATAGAATGTGAGTTGATCCTTGCGAGGTGAGAGTCACAAAAAGCGAGGGAGGAGAGAGTGATCACGTCATATCCTTTCATATTTCCGTTCAAAATCATATAAAAAGCAAAATAATAAGTTCAATTTCCGCTGCGTATGTTAACGAACAGTTATAATCCTTAAAATCGACCAGATTTTACATCACTAATGTGCACATCCCCTTAGAGTGGGAAGTTCCATGGGGGACTTCAGCGGAAGACGGTTTTCGAACCGCCTTCCGTCTCCAATACCATCACCAAAATCCTCTAACAACCTCCAATGTCAACAATTCACCAATAACAAGAACAGTTGACCAAACAAGTATGCAACCAAATTCACACAACAACCAATTCATGCTCATAACCTCATTAATTCATCTTTTCTTCTTTTAGTTTCCCATTAACATGTTATAATGCAAGATAATCAACTCTAGAGTCATTCACCATACTTATCCTTCCCAAAATCATCATGAGACCACAATATGTACCAAACCCTAATTATCCAAAACATGTTATAATGCAACTAATATGAAATAAATGTAATTCATGGTATTAAATGCACAATTAAACACTCATATCACCATAGCTAAGTAGGGAAACCCTACCTTGAGCTTATCTCCACAAATCCACAAGCTACTCACTAGAAATGCTCCTCAATGAAGCTTCCTACACATATTAATTATAATAATCAATACTACAATCTATTATAACAAACATACTAATTTAACCCCTTAATTATCCCCTTGAATTCTAACAACATAATTAAGTAAAGAGTAATCTACTAACTAAATAAGATTGTTAAGACAAGATAGAAGAGAAGAGGAAGTGTAGATCAACATACAACAAAGAGGAAAGGCTAAGGAGGCAAGGATCTTCTTTAGAAAAATTAGGGTTCTTGAGAGGATTTGAGGGTGGAGAATTTAGAGAGAAGTTGGGAAAGTTTAGAGAGTGGTGAATAGTGTTTGAGAGGGGTTTTGGTATGCGAAATCTGAAGGGATAGGGTTATAAAAACGACATCTCACCAAATATTTTCCCGTATAAAACTCACTCGATCGGCACTCGGTCAAGTGGTAGCCCACTCGATCAAGTGGAGGCACCACTCAGTCGAGTGGATGGTCACTCGGTCGAGTGACCAACTTTTCAGGCCTTCCAGCCTACTGCAATGGAGCACTCGGTCATCCACTCGGTCGAGTGGAGGTGCACTCGGCCGAGTGGGTTCTCTATTCGGTCTAGTTATTACTTATATAAATACGAGGTATTTCAATATTCCCCTCTTAAAAGAACTTCGTCCCCGAAGTTCACTCCCGACACTAGGTATGGGATATAACCCCAAGGTGCAAGATGGCGAGTCGGGGTGAAAATAAGACTAGTGTTGACTCAATGGTGATGTTAAGTGGTGGTTAACTACGAATACGAAAAGAGAAAAGAGAGAAAACTCTACTAAAGGTACTTGGGTAGTACGCCCTACCCCTCTAGAGACACGGTTACGCCCTCGTAACCCAACCATACCTGTGCGAAGAGGTGAGGATATCGATCTTTCATAGTCTCTTCGGACTCCCACGTGGCTTCCTCTACGAGGTGGTTGGACCATAACACCTTGACCAAGGCTGTCTCACCTCGTCTTGTTTTTTTTTACTTTACGGTCTAGGATTTCCTTAGGTGTCTCCACATAGGTAAGTGCATTATCGAGCTCGATCATCTCCACCTCAAGTACATGAGATGGGTCGCTTTCGTACTTCCGTAGTTGGGACACGTGGAACACATTGTGGACGCGGTCCAAGGCCGGGGGAAGTGCTAGACGGTAGGCTACTTCCCCGACTCTATCTAGTATCTCGTATGGTCCGATGAACTTTTGGCTCAATTTTTCTCTCTTGCCAAACCTCATCACCCCTCTCATGGGTGAGACTTTAAGTAACACCTTGTCCCCCACTCCAAACTCATTGTCACTCCTTCTTAAATCGGCATAACTCTTTTTCCTATCTTGTGCCGCTCTCATCTTTTCTCGGATTATATGGACTTGATCCACTATATCTTGAATCATTTGCGGCCCTAAAATCACGGCTTTGGTACTATCATCCCAACATATCGGACTTTCGCATTTCCTCCCATATAAAGCCTCAAATGGGGCCATACCAATGCTAGTATGATAGCTATTGTTGTAAGAGAATTCAATCAAGTGTAACCTTTCTTCCCATGAACCTCCAAATTCTAGAACACAAGCTCTCAATATGTCCTCCAACGTTTGGATTGTTCTTTTCGTTTGTCCGTCCGTTGCGGGGTGGAAGGCCGTACTCATTTTCAATTGAGTACCCAAGAAGCTTTGGAGATCTTGCCAAAACCTTGAGATGAACCGCGAATCTCGATCCGAAACAATATCCTTTAGAAATCCATGAGCTTGACCACATGTTTGCGATACGCATTAGCTAATTCTACCTTGCTCTAAGTATTCTTTATTGGAATGAAATGAGACGACTTGGTTAGTCTATCCACGATAACCCAAATCATGTTGTTCCCTTTTTGAGTCCTTGGTAAGCCCACTATAAAGTCCATGGAGATCGACTCCCATTTCCATTCCGGCACGTCCAAAGGTTGTACCTTCCCTTGCGGTCTCTTGTGCTCCCCCTTCACTCCTTGGCAAGTCAAACATCTTGCCATAAATTCCGCCACTTCCTTCTTCATATTCGGCCACCAAAAGGTCTTCTTAAGGTCCTTGTATAGCTTGTCACCACCCGGGTGCACCGAATACAGTGTATTATGAGCTTCATTCATTATCTTCTTCTTAAACTCCTCATCGCATGGTATGCACCATCTCCCTTTGAATATAAGGCTCCCATCCTTATGTAACTCAAACCTTGAAGGCTCCCCCTTTTCTAGCAATCCTTTCCATTCTTGGATCTTCACATCACTTGCTTGTCTTTCCCGAATTTCCTCATAAAACCCGGGTTCTGGAGTTAAGTCTCCAATGGATTCCCTTTTTCTTATCACCTTAATGCCCATTTCCTTTACTTCTTCTTTCAATCTTATCATGGACAAGGCGGTACACAAAGAGTGCACCGACTTTCTACTCAAGGCATCAGCCACTACATTAGCTTTCCCTTCATTGTAGAGTATTTCCATGTCATAATCCCCAATTAGTTCAATCCATCTCGTTTCCCTCATATTCAACTCTTTTTGGGTGTAGATGTACTTCAAACTTTTGTGGTCGGAAAACACCTTAAAGGTTGTTCCATACAAGTAATGCCTCCAAATTTTCAATGCAAAGACCACGACTCCCAATTCTAAGTCGTGAGTCGGGTAATTCTCCTCATGAGTCTTCAATTGTCTTGATGCATAGGCTATGACCCTACCATTTTGCATAAGCACACACCCTAAGCCATTCTTTGAGTCATCGGTGTAAACCTCAAAATTCTCGTTTCCCTCCGGCAAGGCTAGTAACGGGGCCGTGGTTTGGCGCTCCTTTAGAGTTAAGAAGGCCGTCTCACAACTCTCGTCCCACTTGAAACGGCTCTCCTTCTTCATTAGCGATGTCAAAGGTCTTGCAATCTTGGAGAAGTCTTTCACAAATAGACGATAGTACCCGGCTAGACCTAAGAAGCTTCTAATCTCCGTTACATTCTTGGGTGCTACCCACCTAGACACAGCTTCAATCTTGGTGGTATGCATGGCAACCCCTTCTTTAGATATAATATGGCCCAAGAAAGCCACTTTCTGTAGCCAAAACTCACACTTGCTAAGCTTTGCATAAAGTTGGTGCTCTCTCAAGGTTTGTAATACTATCCTTAGGTGATCCTCATGCTCTTCTTTGGTCTTGGAGTAGACCAAAATATCGTCTATGAATACCACTAAGAACTTATCCAAGTACGGACTAAACACCCTATTCATAAGATCTATGAAGGCGGCCGATGCATTTGTTAGTCCAAACGGCATAACCACGAACTCATAATGTCCATATCTTGATCTAAAAGCGGTCTTTGGGATGTCCTCATCTTTGATCTTCAATTGGTGATAGCCCGAACGTAGGTCAATCTTTAAAAACACTCGGCCTCCACTAAGTTAGTCAAACAAGTCATCGATCTTTGGTAGAGGGTATTTGTTTTTGACGGTGACATTGTTCAACTCCCTATAATCAATGCATAATCTCAACGTTCCATCCTTCTTCTTTACAAATAGAACCGATGCTCCCCATGGTGAAATACTTGGTCTAATGTAACCCTTGTCCGCCAATTCCCAACGTTGCTTCTTCAACTCCTCTAGCTCTTTTGGACCCATCCAGTACGCGGCCTTAGAAATCGGTCTCGCACCCGATTTCAAGTCCACTCCGAATTCCACTTCTCTCGGTGGAGGCAATCCGGGTAATTCCTCCAGAAATACATCCTCAAATTCCCTCACCACCGGTATATCTCTAGCTTGAGGCCTCTCCACACTAGTATCCCACATGTGGCATAAGATCATTGGGCACTTCTTCTTTAGGCAAGTCTTGAGGGTCATTACCGAAACTAGTTTTACCTTAGGCTTGACTAGGTAACCTTTGTATGACACCCTAATACGATTGGGTCCCTTCAAAGCGATTTTCTTTTGATAGCAATCTATGTTTGCTTTGTGTCTACATAACCAATCTATTCCTAGAATTATCTCATACCCTTCTAAAGGGAATTCAA
The DNA here is from genome assembly GCF_048544455.1 of Silene latifolia. Lineage (NCBI taxonomy): Eukaryota > Viridiplantae > Streptophyta > Magnoliopsida > Caryophyllales > Caryophyllaceae > Silene > Silene latifolia. The sequence goes on along the minus strand of NC_133536.1, from coordinate 125,310,430 downwards.
AGAGGCCTAACGGAAAGTTTGTTTCGTGAATTAAGACGGGTACCTTTTTATAAATCCTTAACACGTAATAGAATCCCCCGAAGCTAAGGTCACATCATCCTTGGCTAGTTCGCCCTCCCCCAATCCTAAGGTCGGCACACAACTCCTAGACACGAAAGAATGTATGGACCCTGAGTCAAACAAAACAAAGCATGGGTGAGAGTTAACAAGAAATGTACCGGATACAACGTGAGCGTCTTCTTTGGCACTTATCTTGTCCATGGCAAAGGGTTTGCCACTAGTCTTGGGTGCTCCTTGTACCGTGCTAGCCGATTGAGTAGGCCTATTCCCAGAAGCATTACCGCCCACGTAGCTTGTTGCCCTTGATGGAGTTCCCCGGTTGAAGTTCCATCGATTGTTTCCACCATTGAAATTGGGATTAGCATTCCTTGGGTTACTCCAAGCCCCCGAGTTCCGGTTGCTTGCCCCGCTTTGGGAAGGGGTGAAGTAAGAGTTTCCTTGCCCAAATCTCCGGTTAGGTCCATTTTGAGCACTAGTGCATTCTACCCTTTTGTGGCTGGGGCCACCACAATTATAGAACCTTAACCTATTGGAGTATGTGTCCTCAACAATAGTGCGATCACATAATTAAATCTCATAATAAGAATACAAAAGGGATGATTCATTATATTGTCAACTGATTAACATTTATCGGTAACGAATGGCTGACTAGAGTTTGACGTTACTGTCGTTTGACGGTGGTGATCGGTTGATCTCTTTAGGTCACACGTATAGGAACGAGCCCCAATATTAAACTTATTATTTGTATAAGATACAGTTTAATTAGTCCCTTGATAAACTGACTAAAAGTTAGTGGAGTAATATAATTTAGAGAGATCGAGTTAAGAACTCGTGTCGGTTGAAGTTATTATTTAATTATATGATAATTAAATAAATAATAAATTGGAAGAAGCGGATTTTATTAATTAATTGTTAATTAATAAAATCGTACTAATTGACTAATTGTGTTAGTATTAGTACGTATTATATTTACATATAATTGTATGCGTATATTTATAATTAAGAGTGTTATTAATATATTAATTGGGAGTTAACTTTATCGTATAAGACGATTAAGTAACGATTTACGCGTACTCAGAATACGAATATTAAAATCGACTTTGGCACACCTTACTATGCTAGGGTCGGTTTTTGAGAGAGCCTATGCCTATGTTGTCTTCCCAATTAGTACATGCATTGGTCAAGTATATTAAATTGTTTAATTTGTTGGTCATTCATGAAACATAATGATGACTCTTTTGCATAGAAAATTAAAAACACTCTTCCTCCCACTTTCCTATAACCGGCCACCCATACAAGAATAAGACAATGGTTTTTCTTATTTTAGTAGACATCAATCTTTGTTTATAGTAGATGTTCCAAAATATAACCTCTCTCTACAATTCTCTAAAAATACATTACTAGTAATACAAAACTAATTAGATTAGTATTATCACTAGTATTTACTTATTAATTCAAGGGTACTCTAATAAGATATCTAGTTAATATTTATTAGAGATTTGGGTAAGTTCTTGGGTGCAACTAAGAGGATGTCTTCTACTTTGAAGACTTGGTGATCTTGGAGGATCATTCCTAATATTATTAAGCTCAAGAACAAGTATAGGAAGGAGTCCTATCTTGTGCCCATTTTCGTCCTTCCCATGTAAGAAAAAATCCATTTTTCTCCTTATTTCTTTTTAATTCCTTTTGCATGCACTAGATCTATTTTTCTAAATTAATGAGTAATTTAGAAACTAATTAGAAGAGTCTAATTAGGAGTTAATGAACCTAACAAGTGGTATCAGAGCTTTGTTGATGCATGCAAATCGATTTTTGAGTTTTTACGAGTTATTTGATGACTAAAATAAAAACCGGAAAATTTGTGTAATTATAAGATATGCACGAAATTTTTGATGCATGTTTACATTATGGTTCTAAAATGTTTTAGGTCATTTTAGATGATTTATGGAATGTTATTGCTCATTTTTATAATTTATTGGATAATAATAACATTTTAATGAGTAAAATGGTTATTTAATAACTAAAAATAGTTATATGTTGTTCATGGCCACGAAATTTTAATATGATCTCACATGCATATTTTAATTATTGTATGTAAAATTTCAGGTTAATGTGATTAATTATGCATGATTTATGATTTTAATGGTTAAAATGGAATAAATCGAGATAATATAAGCTAAAATAGCTAAAACGAAATTTATGGCATGAAATTTCTCCCCAAAGTTGCACACATATTTAGAACATCAGATGTGAAATGGAAAAATTAATTTTGTTAATTTTGTGTGTTTATTGATTTTTATATGATAAAATCGATAAAAGGCAACTTTATTAGTCATAAAATTAAATTCGAAATTTTTGGTTGGATTTATGTTTTTTCCAGGATCTAGAAATTATTCTAGTATGTTCAAAATTTTGATTTTGAATTTTTCATAATTTTTATGATTAATTTGGAATTAAGTTGTAAAAGTTATGATTAATGCTATTTATTTATGAAATAAATTACAAATGCTTTAAGATCAATTTTTATTGAATATTTGGGATCTTGGTCATATTACAGAATATACAAAAATTTTTATTTTGAATGTTTTCAAATTTATATGATTTATTGGGAATTATTTCTTAATTGTTAAGATTAATAAGATTATAATGAGCAATAATGTAAAACCAAGTTAGATTATTGTCAAATAATAGTGTAGACTAATATTTGAGTCCTAAAACAATTAGGGTAATTAAATTGGGCTTCAATTTGATTTAAGTATTATTTTAGTGATTTTATTAAGTTAAAAGTCACGCATTTCCATAAAACCAAAGCGATATACGATATACTCTAGTAGGGCGATTTGGCACATTTATTTTGCATGTTGAATACATATATAATGCTGCATATTTTTATGAATGAATGTCATTTAAATTTATGTACTTTTGAATCATGTAATTTGTCTTAGTATGACCTTAGTTTAATTGATATTTCCCGTAATGTAAGGGAATATTGATTCGTTATTGTGATCTCGTATCACCCTTTTGTAATTTAATAGATTTAAATTTTTATTACAAATGTATAATAGGAAATGCTATGTATTATTATTATTATTATATATGTAATTCCGGAGTTTCCTAAAGTCGGAGCCATTCGGAAAGGAGTTCCGACCAAGACGGTGTTTGCTTGGGAGGCGTGCCACATGAAGCTCAAGGGACCAATGGAGTTGGTTTCCGAATTTGTAATAGATTATTAGATTTTCTATTTTAGGAAGGGCCATACAAGGAATTTGTTTTATTTTGCATGTTTTCCTTCTTCATATGTTTGCATGCATACCAAATCGCCATAACATCACATGCATATTTTTTATATCGAGTCCTCGACCTTGTCAATTATAATTATCGATAGATCACTAATTTTGTTCACTTAAAAGAGATAAATAATAAATTGACAAGACCTTCACATTTCTAAAATTGAGACTTAGCCTTACCAAATAGTAGGAACCCATGAATCCCAATTTCATTAGGGGCACAATACGGTATTTTACTATACCGGGGTGCTTTCTTTTTACGTTGGGTAAGTGGGGTAATAAAAGGTTATTACATTTCGAAATTTGGTTGATCTCAACAAAAGTATTAGAGGGACCGTTGTCTCAATAGGTCATGGCTAAAGATGAACTTAGTATAATTTCATCGACCGAGAGTTCTAAGTGTAGAATCGGTTAAACGAGTTAACCCACCAAATTATATTAGTAAAGGTTGTAGAGGGTCCGTTGGCCCACAATCGAGCTAGTATGGATTTGGATCTCGGAATCATTTATATAATTGGGTGGAGGTCATTATATAAATGCTAAAACTTGCTAAACGTTTCTAAATATTACGATGAATGTTAGTTTTCCCACTATTTCGTTGTTTATATTTGTTCTATATCTTTGCTCCTAGACATATACGATGTCATTTTGATTTTACTTATGTCTCCATTAAACCACTATAGCTAAAGACAAATGGAATCTCCTTTCTTAAAGCCTCAATTGAACCGTTTAAATAAGGCATGGACTAGCTCCATAGGAATCGTTCTATTCCATAGAACTCCATAGGAATTGTCCTATGTCATATAAGATTAGCATCTTAAGTTCCTAACATACCTATGTGTAATTTATAATGAAGAAGTATGAATATAAGTAATAATTAGTCAAAATATGTTTTGATAATATCTTCTATGCATCCACGGTTCAAAAGTCTTATTGCTCAACCTAAACACTTGTCATCAAGCACTTAATTAGTTAAGAACATGACAATGTTAAATTGGTAAATTGATTTGTTAGAAATTTTGAGTGACCAAATACCACTATGGAGTTAACCCTTATGAAGGATTAACTAGGAATTTAAATGAAGAAAAGTCTTCATCAAGTAAAAATTCTTAGAAGTAAGTGGGAGCGATAAGAAGAAAGTACCTGGTTCGGTATTATTGTGTGTAATGCTTAGTCGTTGTCACTACCAACCAAAACAATATTTATATCTTCACAAACTACTCTTAGTAGGGTGGTAACATACCAAAACATGCTATCATCACTTGGATAATCATGAATAATGGACTGAATGTGAAAGAGAAGTTGTTCAGATTAGGGTGCTGCAATGATGACAGGTGCATTATCTGTGACAGTGAAGCTGAGACCCAAAGCCACTTATTCTTTGACTGCACATACAGCAAGCAGGTTATGCAGCTACTGGAACAGTGGTGTGGATTTACAGCCCATGTCAGTCTGATAGGGGGACTAAGGCCAGCAAAGACAAGTTTAAAACAGTCCACTACCTGATTTGGAATGCCTCCTATTATCACATATGGGCTCAAAGGAATGGAGCACGCATACATTCAGCTATCCTAAGACCTCTGAGACTTGCTGAAACTATTAAGGAAGAGGTTCGTCAAAGGATTAAACTCAAACTAGGCAGGTCTGCTAGCAGAAGTGATGGTATTTAGCTAAGAAAATGGGGACTATAAGTCTTTATTTGTGATGTTTTAAAAGGGCTTTGGTTGTATGTATGGCTATCCACATATATTGTTTGTATTCATTCTGATACGGTCCCTAAGAGTATTAGTGCTTGTGCTAATTCTCTTAAAACTTTTGTATCTATTTAGTGCTTAATATATCCTCTCACATTTTACCAAAAAAAAAAAGTAAAGGTCGGATCCCAAGGGACGGGTATCGATTTAAGATTTCAATTGCAAGTAGCTATGTCTTAGGGTGTCACAAATTGGGTTGAGATGAGATGTGGTCTAAACTAATCAACAAGATGAATGTAAATTAATGAAAACAACGTAAAGCAATTAAAGGGGTTTGTAAACAATTGATTAAAGGCACTAGGGTATCATGGGTTCATAAGGGAATCATGGAAATAGATCATACAAATATGTTCTCAATTAGAACCAAGCACTTATTGTTGTGATGAGATCGAGTTAGTGTATATCTTACAATCCCTAGGAAGATTTAGGTCCCGGAGCCGAGTCGATCAAGACTTTGCAACACTTACAAGTCGACTTAGTCTCTTCCTATTAAACTCAATGCATGGTCTAACAAGGCTCGAGTTGGTTTATGTCTTACAAGCCTCATTGAAAAGATAAGAGATGGGTAAAAAATGCAAGGTTGTCAATCCTACTAACAAAGCAAAACATGATGAATAAATGATTAGATTAACAATAATTAAGCAAAGGTAAAAACAGATTATACCTACTTGAGATGATCCAAATAATAAAGCAAAGAATAATAGAAGTAAACTTGATGATTGCTGGAAGGTTGTCAATCCTCCAATAAACCCAAATAATCTTCTAATTACCCAACTAAAACTAAGAACAAGTGAGAGATTAATGAAAGATTAAGATGTGATTAACATTGAAATGTGTATTACAACTTTGATTAAGACTAAATTAAGAGATTGATTATGATAAGATGATTCTAAGATGATAATCTAGGTAGTACAATAGAGTATTTATACTAAAATTAAGTACAAGGATTAGGGTTACTAAGGGCTTAAATGACGATTAAGACCCTAAGAGAAGCTTGATAATTTTGCTAGTCCCGAGGGACATGCGCGGATCATGCATCAACTCCCAAGGGAATCCGCGCGTCCTAGCCTGAAGCACGGTTGGTCCTGTAAGACGATCCGCTCGGGTTGGCATCAAGACGCTCGGATCCTGGCTCTGGGACGCTCGGATCCTGGTATAGGGTTCTTCTCTTGTTCTTGGCTTCCTAACAATACGTGGGGATTGTCTTGGGGATGCACGAATCTTTCATCATTTCCCATTTCACTTCATTTATTTGCTTAGGCTTCTAGTGTTTGTTTCCTCTTCGCTGCTTCGTCATTAGATGCGATCCATTTAGCTCCATTTTGCTCCATAAATGCAAGGTTAGCAATCCTCTCCTACCAAGGATACAAAACCTCAAAGAATATGCAACATGGGAAATTAAAGATAAGAAATGACCCTAATATATGCTAGAAAGCATGAGAACGAGGTTAATTCGGGGACTAAATGTGCTCAAATATGAGTCACATCAAACATCCCCAAACCAAACTTTTGCTCATCCCGAGTAAAGAGGTGACTAAAACTATGACCTTTATTTAAACTAGCCTACTAATATAGCCGATATGAGACAATTAGCGGGTGTCACTCCGCCCCTTCAACTCACAACAAGACATCCATGAGGTAAGGTGTCTTCTTGCAAGGCAAGGTAGGGCTTGCCAAAATGGCGATACATCCAAGCATTAAGCACACAAAACAAGTAATGGATGCATCTACAAAAAGGAATAACCACTTTCCTCATCTAAGTGGCGAAAATTATGTTGAAGGGAAGCAATATAAGGGTACACACTCCATTATGGATATGGTTTCTTCAACTTACTAAGCCTAGGAGGATACCAACAAATCACCTCCAAGTTGTGTCAAGCTAGGGTACCTTTATCCTCAATCGCTAAATGCTTTTATCAAGAGTAGACTCCCTATGGTGTTAGAAATACTGTAGGATCGCAGAATTCCCCTTCTTGCCTAGGCAAGAAGAAGGGTCGTCCCCTCTCCACCATGCACAAAAGTGGGATCAATGGAAAAAGGGATCAATATGATTTTGAGTTTCATAATGGAGTTTGCATTTGATTTTATTATTCCCCCCAATTCTCTTGTGCCATTTGACATTTTTGAGAACAATTTCTTTGCCATTTCTTTGATGTTTGGCATTTTGATACCTTCTCAACTTTTGCATTTTTTGAACATTTTCAAAGTCACCCTAATTTGTAACGAGGGTGTTTTTATTTGAAGCATAGGAGTTCTTATTTTTGCACTTCTCTTTTCTTTGATGCAATTTGTGCAAACTTCTTGTTTTTCATTTTGATGCTTGAACTCAATTTGATAATTTTGTGCCCATTCCCTTTTTATTGACAAAATATGATAGAAGTGGAAGATGGTTGCATGGTTTCAAGGGTCACCTTGGAATAAACGCTAGCCAAGGAGTTATCACACCACAAGGTACTCTTGACTAGGCCTTAGTCCATGGGTCAAAGGATACTAGCATGACACATCCTAGGGTGTTTTAGGGGTATTCTAATGAGAAAAGTCTCAAGAAGAAAAAGTATCTACAAGGGCCTTATATACACTTGTCAAATTTCCCAAATAGATGTTTTCACAAAAATTTTCATAAAATGCAACTACATGCCATGATGCAACTAACATAGATACAACTCTATGCAAATGCTTCTATCAACTAGTATGCCATATAAACTAAATGCAACTCCTAGAATCACATTGGTTTGTACCGCATCAAACAAAAAAGAAGCCACATAGTCATTAACATAGAGAGGAAAAAGGAAATTTGGAAAGATCATACCATGCGGTCTTCATATTCCTCATGCCTCGTATGTGACGTAGTCGGTCTAATGTGATAAGAGTGACAAACAAACAAAAGTATATACACAATCAACACTACAAAGGAATGAACATGTTTTTGGATTTTAAAATTTTAAAATTTTTATTGTTTTTGTTTTTATGAAATAAAAGAACATATTTTTGTGTTTTCCAAAAATTTTCAATTTTTATCATTTTTGTTTTTAAATGTTAAGTTAGAATTTTCCACCCCCACACTAGTATGGGCATTGTCCTCAATGGCCAATACGATAGGAAATTATGCAATGCAATCAATATGAAAATGCATGATTTCTAAACTAGTATGCAAACTATATGACATATATACAAGTGTTGCAATCTAATCTATCCTATATGATGCATGCTTTCGATTAATGGGAGAGCCAATTTGAATTGACTCGCATTCCTTATGTGTGAACTTCCCCAAACCAAACAAAACACTATTTCTAGTGTCAAAATAGGGAAGTTCATGCACAAGGCAAGGATGCAATGCATTAATTCTAATTATCATTTTGGATTTTGCAAATGGGAACAAAATATGAGACACCTCAATGGAACCGAGGTGGGAGTCCTTTAAATGGTGCTAGGACTCAAAACTACCAAGAGCCAAGATTGACTCTACAAATGATCAAGATTAAAATTTAAAGACAAGAGATAAAAACAAAGCTAAAGGAGGTGTAGGAAACTCACAATGGAATAGGATGAAGTCAATTAATCAACCCCGCACTTGTGGTATCCTCCAATAGGCCTTGTAAACCCTCAATTGTCGCTCATTGCGACATCATCATATATGGCTTCATCGCCGCCATCATCATCACTTTCATCATCGACTTCTTCATCATCTTCTTCTTAATCCACCTCCATTGACCCGGAGGATTCACCCCTTTCATCATCATCATCATCGGAACTTGAACCTTGCTCTTCTTCTTCTAGGCATGAACCAATACCTTCCCTGTCTTCAACAACAACAACCTCATTTCCATTAGCCACCCGACTATCCTTTTCGGCATCTTGAGAAGCACTAGGGAAGAATACCTCCTTATCCGCCCAACTAGGCAAAGTACATGAAGGATCAAGAAGTCCTTGCCTAGCTAGATGTAGTAGGGGTGGATATTGGGCACGGTAAGCATTCACCCGGTCATCGTGAGCTTTTTTATGCATTTGTTGCATCAATTGGGTCAAATAGTCATTGCCTACCATGACATTAGAGCCACTTGGTTTGAATTCTTGGTAGGTAAAAGGATAGGGTAGAGTCACAATGGTAGAGGAGGAGGGCTTTGCAATTGGATCCCTATGTTTCCTAATTATCACTTCGGCTTCTTTGAAGACGGGCAAGAGGTAGTTTGGTCTACGGACGGAGATACGACAAATCTTGTTGGGCAAGACAATGGACTTGGCTTCCTTGATGAGTCACTCATATTTATGGTCAAGATTGTCATTCTTGACCCAATTAAATTTGTTGATCATAGTGCTCATGTCAAGAAGGTTGCTCCCCTTAACCGGTTTGTAGGTGTTATCCTTGTTGAACTCCAGGTTAAAGTGTTTAGGTAACCTCATTACCAAGCCCCTGTTTACAATGAAGGCCGCTCCATCTTTCCCATTATCAATCTCGAGCTACCGATCAAGCAATAGTTGAAGAATGTTGTACTTTTTGATGAACTTCCCATTGATATTCATGAAAGACTCAAGGTAGACAAAATCAAGTTCAGTGAAGTGGTTGGTGCCTTTCCTAGCAATCAAGGTATTGGCCACAAACTTGTGCCAAACTCTTATGCCCGGATGGTGAACATATAAAGCATGGCACTCCCGGAAAGAATCAAATTTACGTCCGGTTATAGCTTTCCAAAGGGGTGCGGCATCATACTTCAAAGGCTTCTTCTCAAAATGATCATATCGCCTAAGGCCAAACACTTTACCAAACTCACTCTTAGTCATTCTTCTACTCTTGTTCTCAAGATGGAACTCAACATAATTTCGAGTCTCTATCTTATACATCCTCAAGGAGCTTATGAACTCCATGGTCAATGAGGGGTAAGTCAATTCATCAATTTCAAAGAGGGTTATCAACCCCATGGACTCGAAAAATGCTCTAGTTCGCTCAAGTACACCCAATTTTCGCAAGGCATCTTGACAAATAAACTTGGTAGCCACAATAATCTTTTTGGCAAGGTATAAAAATGCAATCCTATGCTTATCGGATAAGAAAGTTACCTCCGGAAAATTTGGCAATTGTTCTACAACCGGAGTATATGTGGTAGCTTCCTCAATAGGATTGATGGTTACTTGGACTTCCTCCCTTGGTTGAGTTACTACCAAAGCCTTAGATGCAAGAAGAGCTTGTTGCCTCTTTGATAAATTTGGAGTTTTGGGTGCCTTGGTTCCGCCTTTGGTCCTTGTCATTGTATTCTCCTTCTCAAATTGGTATCAACAAACCAAGATGTTGCTTGAATGCTCTTTGCTTCTTCAAACTTCAATCAATTCCTTAATCAATTTAGGATTCTCGAAATTTTTTGCCCAAACCCTAGAAAATTGATTCAGTTTGTGAGGAATTTGATGTTTAAATGGTCTTTTGTTGATGAAGAAGTGATTTAATCTTGTTTTGAGCAAGTTTTGTTTGGATTGTGGTGAATTTTGTTGAGAAATTGACGTTTTTGAATGAGGGGATTGAGGGTTGAAGTGGGGGGAAATGTATGTGTTTGTGTTTTTGAAAGATGGAAATGAATTGGGAAGGAGGGGTGTCCCGTGTTTTGTTTAAGTATCATGCCTGGACGCTCGGATCATAGTCGGGACGCGCGGATCATCTTACAGGACTTTCTGAAATAACAAAGCAATGCTGGGACGCGCGGATTTTTCTCAGCTCGAGCGGATTTCTGCTGAGACGCTCGGATTGAGTCTGGGACGTGCAGATTCTTCTTCAGCAAAATTTCATAAACTTCAAGGTTCCCAGGACCCGCGGATTGATTGCAAGAAGAGCGTCCTGATGTTAGGGACGTGCGTCCTGAGCTTGGCTTACGCAGATTTTCTTACAGGATGTCTCCCACAAATTGAAGTTTCCCAGCTCCCACGTCCTAAGGCCAGGACGCTCGGATTGAGCCTGGGGACCCTCGGATTGTACTCAGCTCCCACGAGCTCGGGTCTGCTCGTGGGGATTCCTCTTCCCGTGTAATTCCTCCTTCATTTCCTTGTTAAATATTGTGGGTTGCACTAAAAAGGCTTGGTTAGCCTAGGCATTTGCCATCCCCACACTTGATCAAACACTACACATCAAAACACGTTAAAATACCTCCCTCACTTGCTCTCATGTCAAAAATCTTGATCAAAGCATAAAAATGCAAATCCAAAAATGACAAAGATGCAATAAAGGAAATGAAATGCTAGTTAAGGGGTTAGAATATTTACAAATGGTGGTTTAGGGAGGACTCCACCAAACTCTCCTTCTTGGATGATATGTCAAGGGGGCAAAGCCAAGATGTTGTTGATGTTGCTCAACACCTTGTAGAATTAGTCGAAGGCTTGCTCATTTTCATGATAAAGATCTTGCATAGATCTTTGTGCATTATTTTCTTCATTGTTGTATTCCGAGTCAAAGTGATGACAAGGATCACAAAGCCTTGGTCTAAGGTCATAACATTTCCAATAGAAGGATTGACTAATCCTTCAAATTGATCGTCCCATAGACCACAAACTTCACTAGCTTGTTCCTCAATGATGTCATGAGTTGACAAGAGCAACTCTGCTTTCTTGTTATCATGGCCAATGAGGCCTTTTTCATTACTTGTCATGATGGGTGAGCTATTAAAGCTCTCATTGTTGTTGTTGAAAATTGCATGCTTTCCGAATAGAGCTACTTGAAGATCATCCACTTTCTCCTTCCATATGGGTGATGTTTCTTTACTCATGGCTTGATATTTGCATAGAGATTCTAAATTCTTTCTATCACTTTCTCGGCTATAGTGATCGACCATGAAGCATGGCTTATGTAATCGGGGAGCTCTCATTGTTTTGTCAAGATTGAAAGTAATTGTCTCGTCCCCTACATCAAGTGTGAGCTCTCCATATTTCACATCGATTACCGCTCCCGCGGTATGCAAGAAAGGTCTTCCTAAGATGATTGGAATGTTGGAATCCTCCTCCATGTCTACAATGACAAAGTCTATCGGGATGAAGAATTTGCCAATTCTTACGGGCACATCCTCCCATACCCCTAGAGGTATCTTTGTTGATCGATCTGCCATTTGAAGAGTAATGTTGGTGCATTTAAGCTCTCCCATTCCTAGCCTCTTACATACCGAGTATGTCATGATACTTACACTTGCTCCAAGATCACATAATGCTTTGTTGATTGTAGTGTCACCAATGGTACATGGAATAGAAAAACTTCCCGGATCTTTGAACTTTGGAGGGGAACTCCCTTGAAGAATAGCACTACTCACTTTGGTAAAGGCAATAGTCTCCAAATTTCGGATGGATTTCTTCTTGGTAAGAATATCCTTCATGTACTTTGCATAAGCCGGAACATGATCGATCAATTCCGTGAATGGGATTGAGACTTCTAAGTTCTTCACAATTTTCATGAACTTTCCAAGTTGCTCATCAAACTTAGGCTTAGCTTGGTGACTTGGGAATGGAAGCCTAATCATAATAGGCTCTTTTTCCTTAGCCTTCTGTTCATTCTTCTTCTTTGAAAGTTCATTGGTAGTAGGATCTACCTCCTTAGAGTTCTCCACAACTCTTTGCTTGTCATTAGCGTCCACAATATCTTCATCAATTGACCTCTTCGGCCCCTCATATCTTGTACCACTCCTCAAATGGATGGCACTAACCGTTTCATGTCTAGAGGGGTTACCTTGAGGCGGTAATTGCCTCTTTTGTCTTTGAGAGTTAGAAGATGCTAATTGAGTCATTTAAGTCTCTAACATTTTGGTGTGGGCAAGTATGTTGTTGATGGTGATTTCCTTAGCTTAGCTATCTTTTTGCATTTGGGTGAAGAATTCTTGTTGGTTCTTTTGCATTTGGAGGACCGCTTTTTGAACATCAAAGCTTTGGTCATTAGATTGGTTGTAGAAAGGTTGATTTTGATATCCTTAGCTTTGGTTGAAAAAGGGTCTTTGAGCTTGATTTCTCATTGGAGGTAGGGTGTACGTTGGTTGAGAGTTTTGGACATTTTGGCTCTTGTATGAAAGATTTGTATGGAATTTGGTATTCTCATTATAGTAGTTGGAATAATGGGTGCCACTCTTGTATGCTTGGAAAGCATTCACTTGTTCATTTGTTCCCCTACATTCATTTGGATCAATTTCCCAAAGTTCCACAACTTTCACATACTCAATTTGGAATTGACCATGATGCCACCATAGCACTGACATGATGTTTGGGTGATTTGGAAGCTTCATCAAGCTTAGCCATAGCCTTCTCAAACTTCAAATTGATGGTGTCGATATGAGCACTTAGTTGAGAACTCAATTGTGTGATGGAATCTACCTCATGCTTTCCTCCTCTAGTGGCCTTTCGAGGCCTACTATATTGGGAATTATGAACCGCTATCTCTTCGATTTTGGCCCATGTTTGATTGTCATCAACTTCGGTAAACCTCCCATTGGATCCCATATTAAGCACATTACGTGAGTCTTCATATAAGCTGTTCCAAAATTATTGAACAAGGAACCACTCACTAAGCCCATGGTGTAGACAAGAACGACAAGTGTCCTTAAATTTCTCCCATGCTTCATATAATGATTCCTCATCCCTTTGCTTGAACCCGGTGATTTAGGCTCTCAACATATTAGTCTTCTTCGGAGGATAGAATTTCTTGTAGAAGGCAAGTGCTAGCTTCTTCCATGAATCAATACCAAGGGTAGCCTTGTCTAGGCTCTTCAACCATTTCTTTGCGGTACCGATTAAAGAAAAAGGAAACAATACCCATCGGATTTGGTCTTGAGTAACTCCGGTTTGAGAAATTGTATCACAATAGTCGCAAAAAGTCTCCATATGTAAATGAGGATCTTCACTAGGCATCCCTCCAAATTGATTTCTCTCAAGTAATTGTATGAATGCGGATTTGATAATGAAATTACCGGTTAAATGTGGTGGTGTGGGAGTACCATTTGGTAGGTTCTCCTCGGTTGGTACGGAATGAGATGAAAATTTAGGCATTGTGGGTTGATTTTGTGGTTGGTTTGGAATTGGGTTATTCTCTCCTTCTCTTGCAAAAGGGTTGACAAACTCAATGTTATTTGGTTGAATGTTCGCAATCTCTCCAATACCTACTACTCTTGAAGTACCTCTAGCAACTCTTCTATCGTTGCTTAAGGTCCTTTCAATCTCAAAATCAATAGGTAATAAATTACCTTGTGATCTCCTAGTCATGCAAAATATGAAACAATGAGAAAACAATTAGAACAACCTTGAGGAGATTGACTTTCCCAAGGTAAAGAAAGACACAACTAAAAACAATTAACGAAAATCAAATCAATTGAACACCGTCCTTGGCAACGGCGCCATTTTTGGTTCGGTATTATTGTGTTTAATGCTTAGTCGTTTTCACTACCAACCAAAACAATATTTATATCTTCACAAACTACTCTTAGTAGGGTGGTAAGTAAAATTTGGATCCCAAGGGATGTGTATCGATTTAAGATTTCAATTACAAGTAGCTATGTCTTAGGGTGTCACAAATTGGATTGAGATGGGATGTGGTCTAAACTAATCAACAAGATGAATGTAAATTAATGAAAACAAAGTAAAGCAACTAAAGGGGTTTGTAAACAATTGACTAAAGGAACTAGGGTGTCATGGGTTCATAAGGGAATCATGGAAATAGATCATACAAACATGTTCTCAATTAGAAGCAAGCACTTATTGTTGTGATGGGATCGAGTTAGTGTATATCTTACAATCCCTAGGAAGATTTAGGTCCCGGAGCTGAGTCGATCAAGACTTTACAACACCTACAAGTCGACTTAGTCTCTTCCTATGCAACTCTATGCATGGTCTAACAAGGCTCGAGTTGGTTTATGTCTTACAAGCCTCATTGAAAAGATAAGAGATGGGTAAAAAATGCAAGGTTTCATAGTCTAGCATTTCATCAAACATAACATGTGCATAGGTTTAAATCACAACAAGCAAGCAATTAATTATGAAAACATATCAGATTAAGCATAGATTAATTCTCATGATTGTTTCCCCTAATTCCCCATTAACCCTAGCTAAAGGACTACTCACTCATGATCAAGTTTAGCATGCTAATAAGGTTGTCAATCCTACTAACAAAGCAAAACATGATGAATAAATGATGTGATTAACAATAATTAAGCAAAGGTAAAAAGAGATTATACCTACTTGAGATGATCCAAATAATAAAGCAAAGAATAATAGAAGTAAACTTGATGATTGATGGAAGGTTGTCAATCCTCCAATAAACCCAAATAATCTTTTAATTACCCAACTAAAACTAAGAACAATTGAGAGATTAATGAAAGATTAAGATGTGATTAACATTGAAATGTGTATTACAACTTTGATTAAGACTAAATTAAGAGATTGATTATGATAAGATGATTCTAAGATGATAATCTAGGTAGTACAATAGGATATTTATACTAAAATTAAGTACAAGGATTAGGGTTACTAAGGGCTTAAATGACGATTAAGACCCTAAGAGAAGCTTGATAATTTTTCTACTCCCGAGGGACATGCA
Organism: Silene latifolia; assembly: GCF_048544455.1. NCBI lineage: Eukaryota > Viridiplantae > Streptophyta > Magnoliopsida > Caryophyllales > Caryophyllaceae > Silene > Silene latifolia. The sequence goes on along the minus strand of NC_133536.1, from coordinate 125,294,789 downwards.
CGGATCATGCATCAACTCCCAAGGGAATCCGCACGTCCTAGGCTGAAGCACGGTTGGTCCTGTAAGAAGATCCACTCGGACTGGCATCAAGATGATCGGATCCAGGCTCTGGGACACTCGTCCTCAGCTCAGGACGCTCGGATCCTGGTACAGGGTTCTTCTCTTGTTCTTGGCTTCCTAAAAATCCGTGGGGATTGTCTTGGGGATGCACGGATCTTTCATCATTGCCCATTTCACTTCATTTATTTGCTTAGGCTTCTAGTGTCGGTCTCCTCTTCGATGCTTGGTCATTATATGCGATCCATTTAGCTCCATTTTGCTCTATAAATGCAATGCTAGCAATCCTCTCCTACCAAGGACACAAAAACTGAAAGAATATGCAAAATGGGAAACTAAAGATGAGAAATGACCCTAATATATGCTAGAAAGCATGGGAACGAGGTTAATTCGGCGACTAAATGTGCTCAAATATGAGTCACATCAGTACCTATTTTAAATGGTTAAGGATAGAACTAGGCTCAAAAGAGAAAGTGTTATACACTAAAATAGATACAAACACCAAATAAGTAAAAATCAAGGAAGTTGGTCGTATGACTCCAACATATTCCTTCTTGAATATCTATGACATTGTCATTGCATTCTTGCTAATTACCACATCATAAGTATTTGATACAAATTTGTGGATTTCATCATAATATTTGGCATTATCGTGTGACGACTAGCAAGAATAATAAATTCAGAAATTTACATGAATGGAACTAAGGTTGTTGCCATTTCATCCATGAACATATAAATGTTATACTGTACTCATTTTAGTTTTGTATTTAGAAATGTACCTCAATAATTGTTATGATGTACACTAGCTCTAAATAATAATATAATTCAAGTTTTGTATAAAACGCAAAGGGTTTCACTATTATGCAATTAAAACAAGCGTTGTGCCCTTACATACCACGATTAGGTTTATGGTTAGACCATGCAAATCAAGGTAATTATATTCTAATTCAAACTAGAAATAAATGTCATATATATATATATAAGACTCAAGTTGGTGACCCCAATCATTTCTCAATTCTCGGTTGAAAATCGCATTTAGAAACTAGTTTTGACTAGTGTCCCAAACCATTTGATTAGGAATCTCTTGAGTGTGCGAATCTTGTATTCAAAGCAAGATAATTCATAATCTTTTTCTTGAAAAGGATTACGAATAGAGCAAGATATTCGCCCTATTTACACTTTGAAGTGTATGGTCGAATACAATTTCAATCAGAAAAGGTTATTAATACTTCTTCAACGAACTAGGTAGATACTTGGTATCCACTTAATGAGGTAAGAAGAGAAATTCTTTGAATAAGTTCAATGAATTTTTTTTAAAGTATCAAAACCTAGAGATTATAAAACCAAAGTATTAGTACTTTGTTAAGGTAGGGAACAATAAAGTAATGACTTTGATTTGCACTAAAAAGAGTGTGATATGGTATCACAAGTTCACCTTCATAAGCACATAATATTAGATAGGGTGTATTAGAAACTGACAAAGAATCTCATATGATATGATTGAATCTTTTTCAATAGAGTTGGAGGTAGTTTCCGTTATAAAATTTGTCTGACATTTAAATTTTCCACTAAAACAAAACATAGTTAAAGCAATCATCTACATTTCATATGAGATATAGTTAGGCATGGTACCTAAATTGTAGCTTGTTTCGATAGTAATCATGTGCTCATTGTTCCTACATAATCACGAGAACGAAGGGTTTGTGGCTTGTGATGCTATCTATTAAGAAATGACGATTATTTCTTAAAAACAGAGTGGGAGAAAATGTTCAAAAGCCACAAACTGAATATAAGACGTAGGAAAATGTTCCTTCTTGGTCAAAATCACTAAATATTATATCGAAACCTAAGTGGACAAGAGTCATGTTATTTTTGAAAATGACAAACATGTAACTTGTTAAGATGCTTTATCTAGTTTCAACTCCACAAAAGTCCGAACTGAAAATAAACATTAAGATGTTTCCATAACTGGGTTGATCGGTCGTAAAATGTTTGCACCAATTGCAACGCTTCATTAAATTCGGATTTCATAATGATACTTGACAGTTGGATTTTGAAACCGTCTTGCATGAGTTTTGTAAATCGCAACTATCCTAAGGTAGAAAGCAAACTTAAGAAGAAGTCTTAAGTAGACGTGAAGGAGTTGAATTGTATGTGTTGATCATGTGATAAACCTTTCTCGAATTGTCAAGTAGTTTTGTTTATACATGAAGTTTAGTTGGAGTAGGGTGGTATTATTAGTCTTATATGTAAATGACATATTGATCACTATGAGTGATGAAAGACTTAGAAGAAGAATAATATATCTCTAAGATATCCTGTTCGATGGATATTAGCGTAAAGTTAATATTCTTATATTAATAAGAATCTTGACAAGTTCAAAAGTATTGAACATGTAGAAATTGAATCCATTTGCTTCCCCTGCTGGATTAATTCATTATGCTAAGATGTATCACTATTCTTATACTTCGTATACTTAGAGTATGACGAGAAATTAAAATCGAATCTTTGTGAAAGTCACTATATAACCATATAGTTCATCCGTTAGTACTCAAGAAGGACTAAAGATATGAAGCTAAATGTTTGGAAATAATTGTTGGATTTATGTGCAATGAGTTACACAAAACCCATATTCCAAACACATAAGGATGGTTAGAGAACCATATTGGCTATGATTATTTGAGGAGTACATCTGCAAGAAATGTTCTAGGCAGTTGAACAATGAGATATATACAACGGAAATTATATTGTCAACTGATCAACATTTATCGGTAACGATTGGCTCACTAGAGTTTGACGTTACTGTCGTTTGACGGTGGTGATCGGTTGATCCCTTGAGTACACTTGCAACAATGAGATATGCAATAGGGATGAGTCCCACACACTATGAGAACAGTGGGAGCTATTTTAAAGCAAGAGAATCTATGTCTAGACTGGATCTAGACACGTACTCAAAAGGTTTTTATAATACAAGATTACACATAACGAAGGGAAATCGTATATAGAAAAGGTTAAGAAAGATCCAAAGCGTTTCAACATGTGGAGTAAGGCTCCATCTTTTCTTATCAGTGTTCAGGATGAATGGCAAAATAATTACTCTGGCTATACCATGTATTGTGTTATCAGGAAACTGAAAGCTGTGAAGAGGAGGCTAAAGGAATTGAATCAGGAGTGCTATGCTGATATAGAGAACTCTGTTATCTTAGCTGAAAAGGAGGTGATGAATATTCAATTAAATCTGGAACAGGATCCTCAAAATGTAGAGCTAATCCATAAAGAAGATAATGCTTTAAAATCTTTAAAGGAGCTTACTAATGCAAGACAAAGCTACCTAAGACAGAAAGCTAAGGCCCATTGGATGGAAGACGGAGATGCCAATACTGCCTATTTTCATAGTGCAATTAAGAAGAGATGCTCTATGAATAAAGTGACTCAGATTGAAGACCACAATGGTAACCTTTGTACTGACAGTAAGAGTATTCAGGAAGCCTTCCTTGCATATTACCAAGACTTGTTGGGAAGCAATAAGACCACTTAAATGGTGAGGCAGCAGGTTATTAATGCTGGTAAATGTTGCACTCAAGCTCATAAGGATATCCTGAATATGCCTGTCTCTAATGAGGAAATCAAGGAAGCTTTTTTCAAGGTGCCTATTGACAAGTCCCCTAGGCCAGATGGCTACACTAGTGGCTTTTCAAAGACAGCTGGGAAATTGTGTAAAATTAGGTATGCATAGCTGTTAAAGATTTCTTTATAACTGGTAAGTTACTTAAACAGATCAATGCTACCACTATAACACTCATTCCTAAATGTGAGAGACCTACATTTGTTAAGCAATTCAGGCCTATTGCTTGCTGCAACCTGATTTATAAGGTCATATCCAAACTGCTCTGTAATAGATTATCTTTGGTTCTGCCTGAACTTATAAGTGAGAATCAAGGGGACTTCATCAAAGGCAGATCAATTATTGAGAATGTACTAATTTGTCAAGATATTGTCAAGATGTATAATAGGCAGTCTGCCTCCCCCAGATGCTAAAATCGATTTGCAAAAAGCATATGACACAGTTGAGTGGAACTTTATGGCATAATTGCTTGATGGTATGGGCTTTCCCATAGAGTTTTCCCAAAAGGTGATGAGTTGTATCCAGACCACTTCTTATTCCTTGAACCTAAATGGAAGCTGCTTTGGATTTTTCAAGGGAAAGAGAGGGCTTAGACAAGGTGACCCTATCTCCCCTCTAATCTTTGCTATGTGTATGGACTACTTAACTAGAATGCTGAATTTTGCTACTGCAAGATGGCCATTCCAGTACCACCCTCTCTACAAAGGTCTCAAATTGAATCACCTGATGTTTGCTGATGACCTGTTGATGTTCTGTAAGGGTAATGTTCAATTCATTATGCTGATGATGAGAGCTTTCTCTTCTTTCTCTAAAGCTTCTGGCTCATCTATGAATAGCTCCAAATCAGAAGTATATTACAATTGGGTATCTCAAGGGATAAAAGATGATATTAAGCAGGTAGCAGGCTTCGCTGAAGGTTTCATGCCCTTTAGATATCTGGGTGTGCCTGTTCAAGCTACCAGGTTAACCAAAAATGAATGCAATACTTTGGTTGAAAAGATGATTAACAGAATTCGTAGTTTGGGTGCTAAGAAATTGTCTTTTGCAGGGAGATTGGTACTGATTAACTCAGTATTGATTACCCTACACAACTACGGGTCTGGGATCTTCCTTATCCCAAAGTGTGTTGTTAGACGCATTGAAGCAGTCTGTAGCAATTATCTCTGGGATGGATCAGCTGACTATCATAGAGTTCCTTCAGTTGGTTGGGATAAGGTCACTCTCCCAAAGGAAGAGGGTGAACTAGGTGTTAAAAAAGCGGAAGTGATTGGTGGCCTTATCAGCCTAGGGATAGTTAACTGTCCACTCTGGAATGTGGCCTCTATTGGGAAATATACTTGGTGGGTGGCAAATAAGAAGGACTGTTTGTAAGTCAAATGGGTGCAACAAATTTATATGAAACATAGTGATTGGTGGACTTATCAGCCTACTAATAATACAAGTTGGGTTTGGAGGCAAGTGTGCAAAGTGAAAGATCAGCTGATGCATGGTTTTGCAGCTCATAGGTGGACTGAGAGTGGCTATTCTGTGCAGAAGGTTTATGAGTGGCTTCTGGTAGCTCAGCAGAGGGTCACTTGGAAACCATTTGTTTGGAATAGAGTGTCCTTACCTAAGCATAATTTTTTGGCATGGTTGTTTGTTAAGAAGAGATGTCTGACCCAGGATAGACTGATTAAGTTTGGAGTTATTGCTGATGGGATATGCTACCTCTGTGGTGCACAACAGGAAACTCAGGCTCACTTGTTTTTTGAGTGCTGCTACAGTCAGAGGTGTGTACAGCTTTTACAGCATTGGTTGGGTGTGTCTTGGCAGGGTGACTGTGTTGATTGGGAGATCAATTGGAGATGCAAGTCTCTATGCAAGAAGATGATTGTCATGGCTGCTATCAGTGGGTTATTGTATTGCATATGGGAAGCTAGAAACAAATGCAAAGTGGATATGGTGATGAAACGACCTGAGGCAGTTATTGAACATGTTCAAAATGTTCTCAGATGGAGACTGAAAAGAAGTGATTTCGTGCAACAGAAGGATAATACACTTGCGTGGATTAGAGATAAAGGATTGAATTAGTTTGAGTAATTTGGTGCTTCTAGGAGTGCTCTTAATTTGTAGGATGGTGAAAATTTGATCATTGTATGGTGTAACCTCTTTGATAATTATTAATATAATTCACATTTCACCAAAAAAAAAAAGCGGAAGTGTAGAATATTGCCTCTGTGGCTAAACTGGTTGACTGGCTGTACTGTAAAGCAGATCGTCTGTGGATTCGATGGGTCAATCAGGTTCATATTAAGGGTGGGAATTGGCATGATTATATGCCTCGTGCTGATGTAGCTTGGTCTTGGAAAAATGTTTGCAAAGTCAAGAAACTGGTAAAGGAAGCATATTTAGAGGATCAATGGACACCTAATAGTAAAGGTTTTTCTATTAGAAGGTGTTATGAATGGCTAAGACATAGAGCTCCTCTTCAAATTTGGTCACCTGCTGTGTGTAACTCATGGAATATCCCTAAGCACTCCCTCATCACTTGGATTTCTATGAACAATGGTCTTAATTTTCGAGATAAGATGTATAAATATGGCTACTGTCAGGAACAGATGTGCTGCATCTGTGAGAGTTTAACTGAGACTCAGGAGCACCTCTTCTTCCACTGTGCATATAGCAAGAGTGTACTGCCGGAAGTCACACAATGGAGTGGGTTTCGAATTGATGTCACTATGGCAGGCATGGGAATTACTAGCAAAAATGTGCAGGGCCTGAAGCAGAAAGTGCACTGTCTGCTATGGAGCTCCTGCTACTACCATATCTGGTTTGAGAGAAACAATGCAAGGTTGAATGCTGTCCTTACATACCCTACTAAGCTGGCTGGTAGAATTATAGCTGAAACTAAAGCGAGGATATGAAGCAGGATTGGCAATTGTATAAGTAAACAGGAAGAAAGTTGGTTGAGGAAATGGGATTGTATGGTGCCAAGGATGTAATTGTTTGCTCTTTTTTCTTTTTTTTTTTTTGGTGTAATGTGAGTATTATATATATCTTATCAAAAAATAATTACATGAGGTTCAAGGATCAAATCCTACTGGGAACATATCAAGCTCAAATCATACTTTGCAGCCATAGTAGATCAGAATGGTCTACTAAAGCCTTACATTTCAATTTAACTCTTCTCCTAATGTCATCCTCTATTCGAGCAACAAAGAGCCAGTCTAATTAACCAGGCATTGATCCTGGCATTGTTTCTTTGGAACCAAATAGTATAGCAAAGAAGCATTGAACACACCACCCTAACTTTCCACCGTATAGTATTCTCGCTAGCAAAGACTCTCGTGTCTCTGTCTACCGTTGGGAAGCTACCTCCAAACCAATGCAACAAGCATGCCCGTATTTTGACAAAGATACACACATCCACAAAAAGATGCTCCACTTTGTTTCACTTGACCGTGGCATAGTATACACCACCATCTCACAAATGTACCAATCCTAAACAACTTACTCTTCACATTCATGCCTTCGATCATCCTCGGCCAGTAGTCATAGAGTGTTTAGGGATATTCCAATTGTTCCGGACTAAATTAGTCCAGATTCGGGGAAGGGTTAGCGAGGTTAGCCAAGCATACCCCTCCTTGATAGAGTAACCTTTTGAGCTCAGTATCCATTTATTATCATGATATCCATGCTTGAGCTTCTCTTTAACTTTACAAACATTTTTCCAGGACCCCAAGTTGCATCGGCAGGGGGTGTAGTTATGCCGTCTTGCTCTTTGATATACACATCACCGATCCATTTAATCCATAGCCTGCGCTTTGCAATATATCCATTGACCGATTTTCCCACTTTGTGGCAATGTTCCATATATCAGCTTTCTTTATCCCTAAGCCTCCCTCCTTTTTAGACAAAGTAACTTTGTCCCAAGCTACAAGGGGAACTCGTGGGTAGTCGGATGAGCCATCCCACGAAAAATTCCCGCAAATGGCCATAATATGATTGATGATGCATTTAGGGATAATGAACATTTGGGCCCAATAATTTTGCGGTATTGAGAACGAGAATTGATGAGAGTCACCCCACAAAGATATGAAAGTTTTTTTGCTCCCAAACCTCGATCCTTGCCACCATCTTTTCGATTAGGGCGACATTCTTTTTTGGTGAGCCTACCTTTAATAGGTACTCCCGTGTATCCGAAAGGCATGGTGCCCTCCCCAAACCCGTAACTGTTTAATACCCTCTCTAATATCCTCGAACTCCATTAAAGAATATTTCGGACTTGGAATTATTCATGGCCAATCCAAAGCCTTTGAAAAGGAAGAGAAAGCTCTCATGAGCGACCAAATGGACTATGTGGTTTACCCTTGCAAAAGAGAAGTAAGTCATCGAAACATGAGGTGTATGAGCTTCGTGTTCTTGCATAAAGGATGGTACTGGAATGGCCATCTATCGATTGCAAATTTAATCAATCTAGTTAAGTACTCCATGCAAATGGTAAATGAAGTGGAGAGATTGGATCTCCCCGCTGAGACCCCTTTGTCCTTGAAAATAGCCAAAATTATTCCCATTCAAAGACAGAGTAAAGGAAGTAGACCTCACACATTGCATTACAATTTGTATGAAATGAGGGGGAAATCGAGTCCATATAGCATTTGCTCAACAAAATCCCACTCAATCGTATCATATGCCTTTTGCAAATCAATTTTGAATAGGCATCTTGGAGTGACACTTTCCCGGAATACATATGAATGATGTCTTGACATATGAGCACATTTTCAATGATTGACCTACCTTTGATAAAGGCACCTTGATTCTCATGGATTATATCGTGCAATACTGTGGCCAACCTTATTCTGAGTAGCTTTGAAATTACCTTGTACAACAAGTTGCAACAGTATAGGTCTAAAATGGCTAACAAAACCGTAGGTCTGTCAAACTTTGGGATTAGGGTGACATTAGTAGCATTTATCTGTGTGAGCAGACCCGTAGTAAAGAACTCCATAATAGCACCACACACCTCATCCCCAACAATGTCCCATGAATCCTTGAAGAATCCACTTTGGTATAACCATCGGGCCCAAGAGCCTTGTCTTTAGGAATAGAGAAAACTCGCACTCTTGATTTCTTCCTTAGTGATCAAGATAATAAAGTCATACAATGCCGATCACCGCAAAAGGAACCATCTGCAGTACCTCCATTCTCACATATTCGGTCTCTTTTTCTTGCCTAGCAAATTACGATAAAAACTGCGGAAAGCATTCTCGAATCTTGACAAAGATGTCGATACACGATGTACCATACCGATCTTCAATCTGCACTATCTTGTTTCTTAGGCATCTTTTCTTAATAACATTATGAAAGTAAGCAGTATTGCTATCCCCTTCATCAATCCATTGAGACTTAGCCTTTTGTTGTAGAAAGCTATCCCTAGCTTTAGTCCAGAATCTCACATTATCCATAGCCTGCAATTCAAGAGCAATGAGATCAGGGTTATCATAATTGTCCTGAATTTGCAGTTGAATATCCTCAAGATAGTGACTGGCTTTGCTTGCATTGAGCTCAACATCTGAGAAACACTCCTTGTTAAGACTTTTAAGGCCTCCTTTTAGAGCTTTCAACTTCTTAACCACCCTAAACATCTTAGTACCATCAATCTGCTGATTCCAATAACTCTTTACTGTATCCAGAAAGTTAGGAGCATCACTCCACATATTAAAATACTTAAAGCTATTGGCTCTCCTACCATCCAAATTCACATTTCTAACAATGCAGGGAGTATGGTCCATGAGCCCTTCCGGATGAAAATGGGCATGCATATCAGGGAACACATCTACCCACTCCTGATTGACTAGAAATCTATCCAATCTGCTATACTTCCCCGACCAGGCTCTTGCTTATTTGTCCAAGTGAAGAAGGCACCGGTGGGTCGCAATATCCATCATGCCACATGTGGACAAGCAATCATTGAAAGTATCCATATCTTCCCGCTTGAATCGGCTCCAAATCTCTCCTCTGAAGTAAGAACAGTGTTGAAATCCCCTGCTAAAGCCCAAGGTATATCACACTGACTTGCTACTGATTTCAACTTATCCCATAAATCCAATCTCTGTGACCCCTCATTGAAGGCATAGACAATAGTGAGAAGGAAAACTTGCTGTGTGGCCTTAATTAAAATTCTAGAATGGATGAACTGAGGATCATATTGTATAATGTTGACCTCAAACACAGAAGGCCTCCATAGCAACCAGACCCTCCCACCTTTATGCATACTACAATTAGTTGTAACACTCCAACCCTCTAGCATATTATGAGCTATATTACCAACATTGACACCATTTATTTTAGTTTCTAACAGGCCAAATAAGCAGGCCTCATTATTTTGAATAAAACTTTTGACAATTTTTTGTTTATTCACACTATTCATACCTCTAACATTCCAAAAACCTATATTATTCATTATGATTATTAGGTATTTGAGGGTCACCATTATCCACTACCTGGTTCTCCACTATTTCATTCTCCTCATCTGTAATATCTTCCACCTGAATGCTGCTACTATCACCATTATCAGGAGGTGCTGGTTCTGATGCAATAGGTTCTGGTTCTGTTATAGGGAGTCCTTCACTTGACACAATTCCTGCATTCTTCTCTGTCTCAGAAGAAGTGCTCTCAACCAGACGAGGGGATGCTACTGTTGACAATACAGGGAATTCTTTATCAGATATAGCAGGATTGCTAATATTCTTTGGGATTGGTCTCCACACTTTCTTCACAATAGACTTAGAATGATTAGTCCTGGTCTGATCCTTCCTGCAGTTTTTGGCTTCATGCCCTAATCCTTTGCATTTATCACACAATAAAGGCTTCCATTCATATTCAACATTTAATGTCACAATCTTGCTATTCTCATCACGAAATTTGACAGTTGAAGGAAAACTTTGTCCCACCTTCAGCTCAACCATAGTTCGAGCAAAACCCAATCTCGTTTTGTTTGCAGTTGCTGCATCAGACTTCACATAAGGACCTACCAATCCAGCAATGGAAGGTAAACATGTACCCCAAAATTTGAGAGGTAGTCCATGGATTCGAATCCATGCTGGCACAACTTTCACTTCCTCCTTCAGGAGGTCAATATCCTCTTGCCATGGCTTCACTATCAATGGCTTATTGTCAAACATATGATAACCCGCATTAAGAACTTCCTCTTTATCCTTCATCTCCTTAAATCTCACCAAAAATATCCCATTTGGCAAGAAAGAGATCTTATCAATACCATGTTTGCCCCATATTCTCTGCACATATCCCTGCAAGACCTCCCAAGGAGGATTTGCACCTAACACAAAGCAGTAAACAGCCTGATTCCAATATGTGATTTCAGCACTGACATCCTCCAGGGTGAACTGCAACAAATCTATCTCATCTGATACACTATTCTCTTCTGTCACCACTAAATGGCTACGTGAACCCTGCTTCTTACTCCTCTGTGTCACCCATTGTATGCTATCAGGATTCTCCTCATCCTCAAAAGACAAACCAGGCACAGTATTGACTTCATGCATGGGTTTGGTACGTAAAACATCTTCTTCATCTGGCCCTTTCTTCTTCTCCCCTTCTGTCCTCCTATCATTCCCCTTCACAGCTCCATTACTACTACTACTTTTATTATGTTTTTTTGGTGATTGTGATCTAGAAGAACGAGCCATAATCAATCAAAATTAATGCCCTAGATGGTGATGAACTATCGCACGTTCAGTCGGCATGAGAGCATTAGGGTTTTTTTTAACTTTATCGTATTCGGTTTGCTCTATGGCATTAGGGTTTGCTCTTTTTTCTTGTACCTTGGTTCAAGTACTCTTGTAAATCAGTTTTGATTTTTTAATATATCTATTACATTTCACCAAAAAAAAAAGATCCAAAGCGTTGCTAAATCTTACTAACCAAAGGCCTTCTCATAGGCTTAACATGATAAGTCATGTCATTTCAATTGAATTGAGATGTACGATTATATACAAAATTAAATATGGATTATAGATTATGTAGTAATTGATATTGTATTAATTTTACATATGTGAAAATTCATTCATCGTTTGAGTTTTATTCTAAACTCTTTTACTTTGTTATATCCAAATAGGTTGTAAAGACAACGTTTAACCCTATTAAAGTGAACTAGATTAACATAGTATTGGCCCCTAGTCACTTATATGAGGTGACATCTCCAAATGACTAGAGTGTGAGTCGATTGATGGCAAGTTCAAGTGCCATAGGGTCATAAGAGATGACTAGTCGATCACATAGGCAGACTGTATGGGACACTCTGTCAGGCAGTGACCGCATATAGAGTTCTTATAATTTTTATATAGCCTGGTCGTGGCGAGAGCTACTATAGTATTCTTTTTTAGTCGATTCTTTGACTAGAGATTGTTCGCCCAAGGTGGCACAGTTTCTGATTGACTTTGATTTTTGCTCTATGACTACCATAAATGGAGGAAAATGGGCATCTTTTGGGTCATGATGAGCTGTGGCTATTCGAAGTCAATAGTGCGATAGGAATTATCCACCCCCTTATCAGGGTTATCTAAATATCAGGGCCACACAAGGAGTAGTGAACTGAAAATGCGTGGCCACGCTCGGAAGGTATCTACGGTAGATAATTCCGGTCAAAACAGTTACTCTCCAGATCGAGGAAACCACTCTAGATATTATCAAATGCAAGTACGACCTGCAAGACACCTTGCATTGAGTGGGAGATGTAATAAGACAAGAGAATTGGTGACGCACACTTGTATCGGACAAGTGGGAGATTGTTGGAATATGTGTTCTCAACAATAGTGCGATCACATAATTAAATCTCATAATAAGAATACAAAAAGGATGATTCATTATATTGTCAACGGATCAACATTTATCGGTAACGATTGGCTGACTAGAGTTTGACATTACTATCGTTTGACGGTGGTGATCGGTTGATCCCTTTAGGTCACACCTATAGGAACGAGCCCCAATATTAAACTAATTATTTGTATAAGATACAGTTTAATTAGTCCCTTGATAATCTGACTAAAAGTTAGTGGAGTAATATAATTTAGAGAGATCGAGTTAAGAACTCGTGTCGGTTGAAGTTATTATTTAATTATACGATAATTAAATAAATAATAAATTGGAAGAGGCGGATTTTATTAATTAATAAAATTGTACTAATTGACTTATTGTGTTAGTTATAGTACGTATTATATTTACGTATAATTGTATACGTATATGTATAATTAAGAGTGTTATTAATATATTAATTGGGAATTAACTTTATCATATAAGATGATTAAGTAACGATTTACGCGTATTCATAAGACGAATATTAAAATCGACTTTGGCACACCTTACTATGCCTAGGTTGTCTTCCCATAACCGGCCACCCATACAAGAATAAGACAATGGTTTTTCTTATTTTAGTAGACATCAATCTTTGTTTATAGTAGATGTTCAAAAATATAACCTCTCTCTAAAATTCTATAAAAATACATTACTTGTAATACAAAACTAATTAGATTAGTATTATCACTAGTATTTACCTATTAATTCAAGGGTACTCTAATAAGATATCTAGTTAATATTTATTAGAGATTTGGGTAAATTCTTGGGTGAAACAAAGAGGAGGTCTTCTACTTTGAAGACTTGGTGATCTTGGAGGATCATTCCTAATATTATTAAGCTCAAGAACAAGTATAGGAAGGAGTCCTATCTTGTGCCCATTTTCGTCCTTCCCGTGTAAGAAAAAATCCATTTTTCTCCTTATTTCTTTTTAATTCCTTTTGCATGCACTAGATCTATTCTTCTAAATTAATATGTAATTTATAAACCAATTAGAAGAGTCTAATTAGGGGTTAATGAACCTAACATAACCCTCCTCCTTCACTAGCGGCCCTATTTTCGTAGCCGCTTGTCCCTCAGAAGCTATTTCCTTGGGCTCCTCCTGAGTACGACTTGGATGGATTAAAAGTAATCTTCTTGGGTTGATACCCTCCTTCACCTTCATTCTTTCTTTTGTCCCCGGACCTCTCCTTAGCATCCTTGGTGACACCGAGTAGCCTCTCCGCATTACCGGCCCTAGCATAGACTTCCTTCACACTAGACAAATCCCCGGGTGGGAGCTTCTCCAAGAGTTTGACGATTAACCCTCCCTCAAACTTGAGAGCCAAGTGAGATTGGCTAAGGTGAAGATCCTCCACGTAAGTAGCTAGCTCACAAAAGCGGATGTAGTAATCTTGCACGGTCATAGCATCGGTCATAACGAACCGGTCGAATTCCACTCGAAGCTTGCACCTCACGTGTTCGGGGATGAACTCGTTCCTCATCTCTACCTTGAAATCGGCCCAAGGGATGGTGGCTTCGCCCCTTTCTTCATAGAAGTTCCTCATGGCTTCCCTCTCCTTGTACCACCAACCTCCCGCAAGTCCCCCCCAAGTAGAATGCGGCTTGCTCCACTATAAGCTCTTCCGGGCACCTCACCACTTCGAACACATTCTTCATTTCTATTACCCAATCACTAAAGAGGCACGCCTCCCCACTCCAAGGTACTTGGTGGGGCAGTGGCATGAGATGGCGGTGCTCACGGCCGAGGCATCCATTGCCGCATCTCTCTCTCTCTAACGACATTCCTAAGAGCTTTGGTAAGGGCCTCATTTTGAACAATGAGCCGCTCCATTTTCTCTTCGGACACGCGAGGCGGAGGCGAAGGAGTCCTTGCACGAGGTCTCGGCATAATTTCTCTTCAATAAGTATAACAGACGTCAATACATGCCCCAAAACACGAGCAAGGGGTATTGACCACAACACATGCCCACTCGATCGAGTGGGGAAAGTCACTCGGTCGAGTGGTGAGCCCACTCGGTCGAGTGATGTCCCACTCGCTCGAGTGTCTCAACAATCATAAGGTTTCCCAAAATTCCAGGAAGTCCACTCGATCGAGTGGTCTCACAATTCGGTCGAGTGCAATACACTCGGTCGAGTGTCACAACCATCATAATGTTTCCAGAATTCTCCCATAATCCACTCGGTCGAGTGGAACACACTCGATCGAGTGAGGCCGTCACTCGGTCGAGTGTAGCAACTTACAGGATTTCTTTTGGTGCTGGAAAGGCATCCACTCGGTCGAGTGGGAGGGGCACACGGTCGAGTGCTACCTTGTCGGCCGAGTCCCTCTCTTCACTTGCCCGAGTACCACTCTTATGGGCAATTTACCCATACTAACTCACACAAGTCCACATATAATCCTATCCACATGTTCCTATATGCAAATACGGAGGAGAATATATGCACAGGCACAACACATGGCACTCGTATAATGGTACATAACACGTATACCTACACCTATACATTTGACATATATTTCTCAAAAGTCTACCGTTATTGAGCATATTATCACGTAGGACATCACTAAGCATACAAAATTCCACAACATCAAAAAATAAGTATTCAATAATCACATGCACCAAACACGCCCCATTACCCACGCGTAGTGACCGACTCGAGTTAAGAGGGCAAGTACTCAACCTTGAGACGTTTCCCAAGCTTGCCACAAACCCTCTACAACTCAAACCGGGTTCATTTTAAATTGACTCACCCTAGTTCATTGGTTAGGCTCCAAAACCGTCGCTCTGATACCACTTTGTAACACCTCCATTGGTCGGGACCCCTCCTCTAGGCATTTCCCGTCACATGGAGGTGTCACAAGCCTTGGTTTCCCAAGAGTGTATTGCGAACAACAAGTAAAGAAGTACTTTAGATTACGTAGCTAATCAAGTTGTAATGTTAAGTGACTACAAGTTAAGGGATATGAAAATCATCCCAATAGTACAACCAAATCGAATAGGAGTTTTAAATGTCATAACTAAATAAGAACAAGTGGCGACAACAAGGTAGACCGCTCCCAAAGCCCGCTACTCAGATATGCACACCTGTCGACACTACTCCCCATGTGGGCGGAAATCACCATATGGTTCATCACAGACATTCAAACCCAAGTGTTAGCCAATGATATAAATGTTCAATAATAAATGGAAGACGTAATTACAACTACTAATCAAATGAGACATGAAATCATGCCAAGTATCCACCGAAAGCACACCTCCACCACCGTGACCGGGACACGCCCACGACGTCACTAATATCACCAAGGTACTCGGAACACGTCCGTGGTACCGGGCCCGAGTGCGACTCGAGTCCCCTACCAGGCATCGTGCCTCACCGCACGAGTCCCTCCAAAACCCAAGTACCACTACAAGAAAAACTAAAACAGGCGACCGAAATGTGGCGACTGATCTATTTAGTCGCCAAATTGGCGACTGATTTTCAAATTGGCGACTGAAATCAGTCGCCAATTTGGCGACTGTCTTTTTTTAAAAGGGAATAAAGCTTGGCGACCGAGAATTAAAATATGGCGGCGATTTATGTGTAGTCGCCAAATTGGCGATCAAATTCGATCCGCCAAAATGAATTTCGATCGCCAATTTTCTTAGTAGAAACCAGTCATCACTTTTTAAAAAAGGAATCTATTTGGCGATCATTTTTTTTGAAAATTGGCGATCGATGTAGGAGTAGTCGCCAAATTTGGCGATCGAAAGCGATCGCCAAATTGCTTTTCGATCGCCAAATTTTTTTATAGAAAACAGAAGACCTCTCTCCTGCTTTACTCTTTCGAAACAAAAAAAAAAAAAAAAAGAGAGGAAAGCAAAATGGCGGGCGAACAAAGACGACAACAACCACACAACCACACCACCACTTCCACCACTTCCACCACCGTGACCACCGTTCTCATTGCCTCCATCACTCTCTTTAATTAGGTTAGTTTTTTTTTGTTTAATTTCAGTTTAATTTGTTTAATTTGTTAGATTAATTTGTAGTTAGTTTGATTAATTTGTGGTTAGTTTGTTAGATTTATTTGTAGTTAGTATGTTAGATTAATTTGTAGTTAGATTTAGTTTAATTTGTGTTTGAATTAAAAGGGAATGATTAAGGGGTTTGTGTTTAGGTTTAGGGTTATGGGTGGGGGTGGAGGTCGGCCGTGGGTGGTGGCGGTGGGGGAAGGGTGGCCGTGGGTGGTGGCGGTGGGGGAAGGGTGGCGGTGGGTGGTGGCGGTGGGGGAAGGGAATTATTGTTATTATTATTAGTATTAGTATTAGTATTAGTATTAGTATTTGTATTATTATTATTATTGTTATTATTATTATTATTATTATTATTACTAATTAAACCGCCTTATTATTATTAATGTTAAGCTAAGTGAAACCGTCCTTTGCATTAATGGAATTAGCTAAGTGGAACCGTCTTTTGGATTAAGAGAAATTATCTATTAGCTAAGTAGAACCTTCTTTAGGACTTGATTTTGATAAATTTAGTTTGATAATTCATGTTATTGATGAATTGAGGTAGAATAACCTTGTTATTTTTGTTTTTCTTTTCTCTTTTCGGGTTGTCACCATGTTGCTAGGCACCACCGTGTGCGCGTAGTCGTTGCTTCTTGTTTTCTTTTCATTTTTGCTTTTACTTGATTAGGTAACCTCTTCTTACCGCTTACTTTTTAAATTTACTAATTTTAGTTCAAATTATGTTACGGACTTTAGGATAGAAGCCTTTACTATGTGGTTGAATTGGGCTATTGATTGACTTAATTAATTTAGTACTTGATTGTGTTGTTGTTTGATTTGATGTTGACTTAGTACCCGTTCAAGAATTACTCATTAGGAGTAATTCTTGAATAGTCCCCATTTTGGGATCGTCTTTGTACGTTCAAGTCATTTAGGTAGTAAACACGTACTTGTGATTTATTAATGAGGAATGAGTTTGGTGGCGATCCCTTTAATGTTCTCCGAATACATGTATATGTGTATTTGGAGAATCAAGGGAATTGTTTGCCAATTTTTTCCTCATTAATAAATTACAAGTGTGTTTGCTAGTGACTTGAAACGTACATTGACGGGTTTAGGTTGGAGTGATAAGGACCCCATTCGAAGATGGATTACTTATTGACAATATTTATATATTGTTTTCATATGTTTATTGTATAATGTGGAGTATAATTTTAAAATTTTGTATTTAATATTATTGTTATTTTTTAAAAATGTTTAAATTTCTTTGGGGTCTTCTTTAGATTAAAATGAAGAGATTGGAACGTTCATGGATGTATGAAGGAAGATTAGACCATTCCAATAAGAAAAGACGTCCTACCGCTAGATTTATAAAGGGTGTTAGCGAGTTTATTGAATTTGCTAAACAACAAGATGAATATGACTTGGTAGACAAAAAACTTAGGTGCCCTTGTGCCAAATGCAAAAACCTGAAATACCAACTTGACATTGTAGTAGAAGAACATCTCATTATAAACGGGTTTAAGCCAAATTATTACAATTGGATTTCACATGGAGAAGCATATTCTCCAATTCATGAACAAACTCACACCCAACAAATACAAAATGATGAGAACCCATATAGAGAGATGGTTGTTGATGCTATGGATTCCACTATTTTTAATAGTGATGACCATACAACTATTTCTGAAGAACAACCGCCACACCCACAAGCAAAAGCCTTTCTTGACATGTTAAAAGCCTCGGAAAAACCCTTGTATGAAGGAAGCAGAATGACATTGTTACAAGTCGCTTCTAGGCTAATTACCTTGAAATGTGAGTTCAATATGCCATTTGTTGTTGTTGATGGCATTGCCTCGTTCCTTGAGGAATCTTTCCCGATGATAATATCATGACCAAGTTTCTATACTACCAAAAAAGTAGTTAAAGGTCTTGATTACCACATGAAAAGATTGATGCATGTCCTGAAGGATGTATGCTATTTTGGAAAGATGATGCTTTGCTTGACAAATGTAAAGATTGTGGGGCGGATAGATATGAGACAAGTGAAGGAGATACAATTTTGGTGTTGAAAAAAGGCAACGGTAGTAAGAGGGCCAAAAAGAGTAAGAAACCAATAGCATGTAACCAATTGTTTTACTTTCCTCTCGCACCAAGACTTTAAAGAATCTATGCCACCAAAAACATTGCCGAACAAATGAGATGGCACAAAGAAAACCCACGTGCTCCAGGGAAGATGAGTCATCCTAGTGATGGGGAAGAATGGAAACGATTTGATCGGATGTATCCCGATTTTGCCAAGGAACCCCGCAATGTACGACTTGGCTTGTGTACGGATGGATTTGATCCTTTCGGTAATTTTGGGAGGAAGTATTCTTGTTGGCCCGTTATGGTCACACCATACAACTTACCACCTTGGTTATGTATGAAAAGACCATTTATCTTCTTGTCACTTATTGTTCCGGACCAAAAAGCCCGAAACGTAATTTGGATGTTTATTTACAACCATTGGTGGAGGAGTTGAAATATTTGTGGGAAGTTGGGGTGGAAACTTATGATGTGTCTAAAAAACAAAATTTTCAACTTAAAGCTTCCCTTTTGTGGACAATAAATGATTTTCCCGCCTATGGTATGCTATCTCGGGACTACACAAGGACAAAAAGCATGTCCTTGTTGCATGGAGGAAAGTAAAGCATTTTGGCTTCCCAATAGCAAGAAAATAAGTTGGTTTGATTGTCATAGATGCTTCTTACGAGAGGGAAATCCACATAGGAAGAACAAGAAAGCTTTCACAAAAGGTAAAGAGGTGCTTGATGCCCCTCCGAAACGAGTGCCTGGGGATGAGATATGGAAGACGGTATGTGATTTACCATCCCCTATTGATGGTACCGAGGAAGAATTTAAAGAATTGAAAAAGCAGAAAAACGGTTGGTTTAAAAGAAGCATTCTTTGGGACCTTCCTTATTGGAAGAGAATGTTGATAAGACATAATTTGGATGTAATGCACATAGAAAAGAATTTCTTTGAGCAACTAATTGACATGATCATGGATGTAGAAGGTGAAAAATGTGATAGCATTGCTTCTAGAAAAGATTTGCAAAAATTTTGTCATCGTCCCAAATTACACATTCGCGGCGACAGGTCTAAGCCAACATCCATTTTCACTCTCGACAAAGCTAAGAGAAAAGTATTGTGTGAGTGGTTACAAAATTTGAAGTTTCTGATGGGTATGCATCGATTTTAGTCGATGTGTTGATCTTAAGAAGTCAAGTTGCAAGGCTTGAAAAGTCATGATTGTCATGTATTCATGGAGCGATTATTACCCGTTGCTTTGAAACACCTCGTGCCGACAAACGTTTGGAATGCAATTGTTGAGATTAGTCAATTCTTCCGAGATTTATGTGCCTCTTCAATATGTGTTGATGACATGATTCGTCTGGAAGAGCAAATACCACAGATATTGTGTAAGCTTGAAATGATCTTTCCTCCTGCATTTTTAACTCCATGGAGCATCTACCTTCATTTACCATATGAAGCCAAAGTTGGGGGACCCGTTCAATATAGGTGGATGTATCCATTTGAAAGGTAATTAAGATAATCTAGCTACTTTTAAATTAAAATTAATAATAATAACTAATCTATTTATTATATGTTAACATTATTATTAATAAAACTCATCATTAACTTTTATAGGTTTCTTAATCATTTGAAGAAAAAAATTGGTAATAAAGCTAGGGTGGAAGGTTCTATATGCAATGCTTATTTAACGGAAGAGATTGCAAACTTTTGTTCTCTTTACTTTGAAAAACATATAGAAACCAAAGCAAAAAACTTGAATGTTGAGAAACCGGATGAAGTAGACGGAAGTTTACCCGAATTTTTTCAAACTCAAGATGATGAAGGGTGTTCATCAAAGGGGCAAACACGATATTTGGATGATAAAGAGTATAATCGTGCCCACCTTTACGTGCTATCTAATTGTGACCTCTTGGAGCCATACGAAACACAGTTTGTTAATGATTTCATTCAGAGAAATCCTAATATAAGTAAGGATGATGTTTGGGACAAACATGAGGACCAATTTCCATCATGGTTTTAGAAACATGTAATTGAGTTGAATATTCAAGATGATTTGATAAGAAGTTTGGCTTTTGGTCCTTTAAAAATGGTAAGAACGTGGAATCGATACTCGGTTAATGGGTTTAATTTTCAAACATTCAACCACGGTAAAGGTAAGGCTAGGTGCAATTGGGGGGTTACTATTTCTTCTCTTGATGACAACGAATACTATGGTATAGTTGAAGATATCTTTGAAATTAGTTATAGTGGACGTGACCGAGCTTATAAAACTGTCTTATTCAAGGTTGACTGGAAGGATAATTACGTAGGTTTGGAATGAGAGTACATGAACAATACAAGCTTGTAGAAGTGAATCGTACTAGAACATACTCTAAGTATGATCCATTTATACTTGCACATCGGGCTCATCAAGTGTATTTTGCTACTTATCCAAGCACAACAAATGATAGAAATCAAAATGCGTGGTGTGCAATCTTTAAGACAAAGGCACGGTCACAAGTTGATACAACTTTTTTCCAAGAAAAAAACGTTTCAAATGAAACGCTTTTGTCTCCACCCGATGAAATCAACTATGAACATGAGAATAAAGATGGTGAAGACATGGAAGAGGAAGAATTTTATGATGTGGAAGAGAGACTCTAGGGGGGATGAGGCGGAGGAGGAGGAGGAGAGAAGGGAAGAAGAGGAGGAGAGGAGGGGGGAAGATGAGGTGAGGAGGAGAAGGGAGGAGGAGAAAAGGAGGAAGGACGAGGGGTTTGGAGATGAAGATGATTATGATGATGATGACGATGAGGAAGAGGATGAGGATGAGGACGAGGGGTTTGAAGATGAAGATGATTAAATTGGTATAATTTTGTATTCCTCAAGAGTAAATTATTAAAATTTAGAAGTCTGTATAATTTTCATTTATCATTATTTGTGTTAATTTTTATTTGTATTATCGAGATGGTCGGAGCGGTCGAGGTAGGAAGCGTGGAGGCGGCTCGGGAGGAGGACATAGTACGCGTCCCGGAGCGGGAGGAGGAGTTTGTGCGGGAGGATCCGTCTGCGAGCGAGACGGTGACGGTGAGGAGAGTGACGCTACCGACGAGACACCACGGTCCGATCTTGACGGTACACTTCGGATCATAAGATGATCCTTGAGCCGACGGGATTATGGTAAGTTTTATTCTTTATTAGTCTACTATTTTTTATTTTTTTTTTTTTTTTTAAATAATAATTGTTTGTAATTTTACATGTTCAAAATATATGCAGGTTTATGGACAATTGCGTGGTACGAGGTGTCACGAAAAGCACGAAGACTAATTTCGTGGGTCCAATTCCTACGTCGTGGACACAAGCTTCTCCTGCACAAAGAGATGCGTGGTTCAATAACTTTCGGGTATATATTTTCCGTATTTCTTTGTTTTAATAACCAAGGTTATACTTTTATAAATACTAAAAGGTTATACTTTTATAAATACTAATATGAAATTTTGTCGCTTTTTTTTTGTAGCAAGCATATGCTTGGTCACCGTCTCAAGAACGGAATGTCCGTATCAGGTACGAGGAAGTCGGTACTCGACGATATCGGGACGTGATTTGGAAGGTAGTTAGGCGCCCAAAGGAACCAGAGAACATGAAAGGTATTTAATTAACTTGTTTTGTTATTTGTATTAATTAGTATATACTCTCTTATATTATAAATAATATCAGTAACTTATTAGTTATGATTTCATATGTGTAATTGCAGGTGACAAGTATGAAGGCTTAATAAAGCATACCAAAACTCCCGCTTTTCAGAAGAAGTCTAAGCAAGCATCCCTCAACAAAAGAGGAGGAAAGGAAGACGCCGTGAACGAGCCAACTCATTACGCGGGTTCACGATCGTTCTGGAATCGTATGTTGGGGGTAAGTTTGTCTATTATTTCACACTTTTTTTTTTGTTTTCAATACAAGATGTTTATTTTATGTTAGATTTTTTGTTGATTTTCTAACATGTATGTTTTTTTTTTCATTCAGAGAGGAAAGAAGAAGTCACGGCCGATTGCGGCGGTACAGGCTTTTTCAACACGCATTCCGGGGTTGACCAAAAAGGAGTTAGAACTTGGACTAAGCCAAAAGACAAGCAATTATATGTAAGTTTCCGTAACACTTAATTTTTGTTAATTTACTCTCTTTTAAAATGTCGTATATAAGGTGGTTACCATATTAACTTACAACCATTTGTTTAATATTGTAGGAAGCATTTGAACAAGAAAAAGCCGCCAATCCGAAACTCCTGATAATGACATATGGTTTAAGTTGGTGGATGGCTTCAAGAAAGGAAACGTGTATGGTACCGAAAGTTCAACACCGGCTTTCTATGAGAAAACGCGTAGGAGATCGACTTCAACAATTCCCAAAGAACACGTATCAACCGGGAATTATTAGTCAACTTCAAGGTCAAATAAAAGAGCGTGATGAACGTGATGCCAAACGTGATGAAGAAGATGCCAAACGTGATGAAGAATTGCGCCAAATGAAGGAAAGAATGGCAATGTTTGAGACTTGGTGGCAAGGTTGTAACCCCGGACCTAGACCCAACTACGATCCAAATAATCCGCATGGTCCACAAGGGGGGAGTGGAGCCGGTGTTGGCTTCCAAGTATGATGATTTTAGCATGTAAGCTTGTAAAACTTGAACACTTTAGACTTGAACATTTAGAATAGCTTAGCTTGTAAAACTTTCATTTTCAATATATGAAATGAAGTTTGAGAAATTGGGAGGTGTTGGGTTGAAATGTATGGTGTTGTGTGTTGAAATTTGGGATGTATGGTGTTGAGAAATTGCAGGTTGTAAATATTTGGCTAGCAATGAAAACGAAAAAAACCACCAAAACTTACAGTAGCTTTGGCGACTGATTTGTGTTTTAGCGGCGAAAGCGATCGCCAAATTCGATCGATCGATTGACAAGGTAGTCGCCAATTTGGCGACTGATTGACAAGGTAGTCGCCAATTTGGCGACTGCCTTTCAGTCGCCAAAACACAAATTAGTCGCCAAATTTGGTCAGCCAAACTGGCTACGTCACCCAAAAAAGGCGACTGAAAAAGCATTTGGCGACTGCTAATCAGTCGCCAATTTGGCGACTACCTTTAATCAGTCGCCAAATTGGCGACTACCCTATCAGTCGCCATTTTTGACATTTGGCGACTGATTTGTCAGTCGCCAAATTTGGCGACCGACTTTAGTCGCCAAAGCTAGAAAAGGCGACTAAGGTCCGCGACTGACCTTTGGCGACTGATTTCAGTCGCCAAATTGATTTTGGCGACTGATTTCAGTCGCCAATTTCAGTCGCCTGTTTTAATTCTTTTTGTAGTGTACTAATGTGAACATCCCCTTGGAGTGGGAAGTTCCAAGGAGGATTTGAGCGGAAGACGGTTTCCCAACCGCCTTTCGTCTCCAATACCGTCACCAAAATATTCCAACAACCTCCAATGTCAACAATTCACCAATAACAAGAACAATTGACCAAACAAGTATGCAACCAAATTCACACAACAACCAATTCATGCTCATAACCACATTAATTCATCTTTTCGTCTTCTAGTTGCCGATTAACACGTTATAATGCAAGATAATCAACACCAGAGTCATTCACCATACTTATCCTTCCCAAAATCATCATGAGACCACAATATGTACCAAACCCTAATTATCCAAAACATGTTATAATGCAACTAATATGAAATAAATGTAATTAATGATATTAAATGTACAATTAAACACTGATATCACCATAGCTAAGTAGGGAAACCCTGCCTTGAGCTTATCTCCACAAATCCACAAGCTACTCACTAGAAATGCTCCTCAATGAAGCTTCCTACACATATTAATTATTACAATCAATACTACAATCTATTATAACAAACATACTAATTTAACCCCTTAATTATCCCCTTGAATTCTAACAACATAATTAAGTAAAGAGTAATCTACTTACTAAATAAGATTGTTAAGACAACATAGAATAGAAGAGGAAGTGTAGATCAACTTACAGCAAAGAGGAAAGGCTAAGGCGGCATGGATCTTCTGTAGAAAAATTAGGGTTCTTGAGAGGATTTCATGGTGGAAAATTTAGAGAGAAGTTCGGGAAGTTTAGAGAGTGGTGAATAGTGTTTGAGAGGGGTTTTGGTGTGGGAAATCTGAAGTGATAGGGTTATGAAAGCGACATCTCACCAAATATTTACCCGTATAAAACTCAATCGACCGGCACTCGGTCGGGTGGATGGTCACTCGGTCGAGTGACCGACTTTCCAGGCCTTCCAGCCTACTGCAATGGAGCACTCGGTCATCCACTCGGCCGAGTGGGTTCTCTATTCGGTCTAGTTATTAATTATAAAAATACGAGGTATTACACTACAAGGAGAACCACACTCAAGCCTAATTGACAATTACACCAGTTTATTAATGTTCCTGGCCTATAAAGCCCTAAAGACCTTCGAAATTTAAGTGGTTTACCAACATAATTTTGTCAAATCTACTTAGCATAAGGCATGTCATATATGGTCAAGACTTGAGTTATGAGCTTTGTTTTCATAAATAACATGTCGAACAATGTACATGGATAACTTAAGTGAGATTCAAATTCAAAAAACAATGCAAATTATCATCATTGTTATTCAATTCTCCAAGACTCGACCTAAAACAAAGGAAAAACATGTTTTTGTATTTTATAAATTTTTTAATTTTTATGGATTTTTTTAACACACGACATAATTAAAAGCACACAACAGAAATAATTATCCTCCCCCAAACCTAAATGTCACAATGTCCTCATTGTGACCCTAACAGCATAGCAATCACAGAAATCCAAACAACAGCCTATAAGACATTACTAACAAAGGAAAGGGAAAATAACTAGTTAAATAAAGAGAATACATTAAAAGTAGATACAAAGAAGAATAGTACCGGTCCATATATAATAGCTCCCCAAAACTACCTGCAAAATAGGGGATGTAGTGGCTAACTGGAACCACTACTAGGTGTCACTACTGTGCAGCCGTATCCCCATCATCACCGGTCTCTCGGAAAGTATCAAATGAGCAATCATAATCCATAATAAACACCAAAAATGCCACAAGGTCACCGAAAAGCGGTATTGTGAGAACCGAGTAACCATGCTCAATTGCCAAAATATCAAAGAGTAGGCATCACATCGCAAATTCGAGACATGATCTGGCCACATTTGTTAGGTTCATAAACCCCCAATTAGACTCCTCTAATTAGTTTCTAAATTACTCACTAATTTAGAATAATAGATCTAGTTACATGCAATATGTAAATAAATGAAATATGGAGAAAAACAGTTTTACCCTTACAAAATGGTGGAACGAATTTTGGGCATAAGGTATGACACCTTCCTAACCTTGTTCTTGAGCTCAATAACATTAGGATGATCCTCCAATTATCAAAGTTCCATATTAGAAACTCTCCTCTTAGTTACACTCAAGACTTACCCTTAACACTAATAATATTATTAACTAGATAATATTACTAGTAACCTTAAATAATGGATCTACTATTATTATAATTTACTACACTAGTAAGAATATAAATATTAGATTGTTTTTGAACAAATTATGGACATAAAACTATTTTATGTAGAGAGGTTTTTAGAGATAAGCATTAGACAAATAATAAGAGAACTTCTTCTCATCTAAAAGGGAGGGGGGAGCCGATTTTTGCATGTCATGGGGAAGGCCATGGCTTTTGTTTTTTTGCCTTATCAATACCATAGCTAGGTATCTAGGCTTGTAAGGTAATGATAGTGTCTAGTGCATAAATAAGAACACCCATTATTTTCCTTAACTACCCAATATTTCGGCCCCCATAAGAAAATGGTCTTCCATTTTACAAAAAATGTCTTTTGTCATATGAAATGTGTGACATGTGACACATAACATGTCACTAGTCATATAAATGCATATTTAACTAATTAAATATCATTATATATCAAATAAATTACATTTAACAAATTAACAAGTAATTCACAATTACATGTGTATAAAATGGGTCACATTAAGTCTAGTTAATATAATCTACAACATCTTGTAATTATAACTAACTAATCACTCTTATCTCAAATGTTTCATAAACATTAATCAATTTTAGTAATATAATATATTAATTACTAAAATGAATCTTATTTAATCAAATTACAATAAAATATATAACTCTCACTCATTAATAAAAATTTGTTCAATTTAAGGATTTAATTAATCTGTATCGACATACAATTAATTAACTTATCAGTTAAGGGAATTGTCCTATAGGTGTGACCTTAAGGGATCAACTGATCACCACCGTCAAACGACAGTAACGTCAAACTCTAGTCAGCCAATCGTTACCTATTAATGTTGATCAAATGACAATATATTGAATCATCCCTTTTGTATTCTTATTATGAGATCGTACTATTGTTGAGGACACATACTCTAACAACATTTACGTACACTAATTCAGCTCCATACATTAATACCAGAACTGAGCCATATAAACTTTCAAATGCACACAGATGTTATTAACAGCCCAGTAAAGTCCAACAAATTCAATTAAGATAAACCACATGAATGTCCAAACAAGAGTAGCAAAATTGGACAAGCTGATCAATAATGGTTTGAAATGGCAGAAATCCAGACATGCAATCCAACACCAAAATTATCACATCAAATTGTCGAAGAACGACTCCATAAAATCGAAAACAAAGCCAAGCGAACCACAGTAACTTAGAAATTGAGATAGAACGACTGTACCCAATGTATACAGAAGCCAAACCCCAAGTACTAGCAACAATTATAGCAAATAAGAATCAACCTCAAGCCCTCAAATAAGCAGCGGAATAGAGTCCAAGCTCGCCCAGAAATTTCCGTAAGAATGTGCATCTCAATTTGCAAAGTAATTTAACTGGAAATGCGCACCTTAAATTAGCAGCTAATCCAGCCCAGGTAAGCCAGAAAGACTCCTAAAACCCATCCCAAATCATCATCATAATTGACTCGGAAAATGCCAAAAATATTCACCTGCAATCTTCTTCAAATCACACCCTAAGTTGATCTTATCAAAACCCAGAATCCCGACTTCACATCGTTATTGAGCCAGCTGCTAAATTGGCTTTGTAAAAGGACCGTCCAAAAACAAATGACTACCCAATCTGGTGAAAGATCTCAGAAAGAATGTTAGCTGCATATGTGAGTCACGAAATAGCAGCAGAAATACAGACTACACAATAAGGACTCGAAATAGCAGAAATACGAGTCACGCAAAAATTCGTCCCCGGAATCTAGTAGCAGTACCTCATTGTTGCCCAGAAATTCGAACCCAATTCCAAGCTTGAAAAACTCGGAAAATTCCATCTCCAATTTGCAGCAAAATTGGAAATAACTAACCCACAAATTGGCATCTACCTCATACCCATATGCATCCTTGAATCGTTTCAATATCAAGCAAAATAGCAAACCTCAATTGCAGCATCCATCCCCCCAGTAGCTTCACACAATAAATAACATTGATTTGGGGGTTAGTGTTTCAAAGGTACCTAAGAAAGGCGCCCGCAATAGTGAGCAAATAAGGAGCGCTATGATGGATTGCGTCGCAGCAGAGGACGATTAGAGAGGAGAGGAGATGAGGTGTCCGACTGTTCACGGTGGTGAGCGAGGAGGAGCATGAGATGGTGGTGTGCGAGGCCGACGTGAGTGTGCTGTCGTCAAAGGTCATCGGTTCTGGGCCGTAATAACTGGTCGAGTATGGTGAATTGGTGGTGAGCGAGGAGGAGCATGAGATGATGGAGTGATATTATGGAAGATTATCGAAGGGATGAATAAGAGAGTGAAAAAGAGGATTTGAGTTTGAAGATCGCAATAAGAAGTTGATTGAGGAGGAATTTGAAGAAATCAGACTGAGGTACTAATGGAAGGGGATGAGAAGAATTGAAGAAAAGAGCTGATAATTGCTATAGACCATTAAACTCGATCGAGTGTTAGCTACTCGATCGAGGAACCAAATCCCGGCATACCTAGCTCTCGACATTGCACTTTATAATCTATATAATAACATACTCCCTCCATTCAACTCCACTTTGCAACTTTCTATTTTGCGCACTATTCACAAGCGGACATTCAACTTCAATTTTCTTTCGATACATAAGTGAAAATATATTCATGTGGGATCTTATTTGATTTGTCTTCAAGAGTACATTAAAAATATCTAACTTTTATAATTTTTGTAAATACACAGCTAATGATATTTATCGTGTAAAAGCTGCATTGGCAAACGTGATAAAAGAAACTTGTAAAGTGGAGTTGAATGGAGGGAGTAAAAAGGCTAGATTGAGCATAATATTGTGACACGTGGCAGCACTAGATCATTAGAACCATTCGTGTGATGTACAACTAAAAAAGGCAAGTGTGTTATATTAATAGGATTATTTAACAACAATACTCCATACTATTGAGCATCTTCTCATAATACTCTGACCTTCATTTTAACCCATAATAAACCGTACTAACCCTTATTCTCGTATTGCACTTGCATTATTTTTAACCTACTAAATCAGGTTAAAATGCTAATATGGGTCTCACTTTTTATTTAAAGAATATGAACCCTCCCTTAACAATATCGCCATATTAATCTACCACCATAACGTTATAAATCCATATCAGACCACCTTACCTCCACCACCATCCGACAGTACCATCACTTCTCCGTCACCGTCCACCACAACCCCCATCCCCCCTTCATCCCTTACGCACAACACCACTGGAAAAAACTGAAACAATCCGAATTAGGATGATATAGAAAAATGCAGAAAACGACAAACAACAATTGAAAGACTCTAACCACAGATTGAGGGTCCTCCATGAGGGACTAAATGAAGATAAGATCTGGAAGTGCAGACAAAAAAATGAACCAATTTGATTGCAAAATATTCCTTTCATTAAGATTAAGAAATACAAAAAAAAGAAAAGAAAATGGTGCACGCTTTCGGCCTCCGTGAGACCGTGAATCACCGCGTCATCTGCTTCTCCTCTCACGCCGGAGCAGGCTCCTCCGCCAGCAGTACCATTGTTGCCGTCTTGTAGAAACATGATGCTCCTCCACTCGCAGTAATGATGATTTTCAATAATCTAAGATCCCCATTTCAATTTGGGGGTAAATTTTAAGTTAGATTTTGGGTTGGTTGTGGGGTGTTGCCATGTTGGTGTTAGTTTATCCGTCAGAGTAGATGCGGATGGGCCGTGAAGTGCGCATAAGTGTTGCGGCGGTTGTGGCGGTGGTGATATGGTGAGGGATAAGGGGTGGTTGAGTGAGCTTGTGAAGGGGTAATAAGAGTTTTATAATTAAGGGTCAATTAAGGGGTCAATTAACTGGCTAAACAAGTAGCCGGTTGTCGAGTCTATTATGAGAAGGGAGGATGAATAGTGTGGTTGATTGTGAGTTAAAATGAAGCTAAGAGTATTATGAGAAGATGCCCAATAGTATAGAGTATTGTTGTTAAATAACCCATATTAATATATGATGTTTAATTAAGAGAGGGATGTTATTACAAAGTTTAATTGCTAACTTAAATCTATATAAATAATAGCCGGGAAACTAAAACATCAACCATTCATACCATTCTCTATTAAAAGTCCAATTAATCCCATTAATATTTACATTTCTAATAAAGGAGATGAAGAGTTGCTACTATTAGATTAGTCTTTCTTATCTCTTACTCCCTCCATTTCTTTATATATGACGTTTTGCATTTACGAGGTAAGCCTTTGACTTTAATATTTATAAAAATATATTTGATCAAAAAATATAAAAATGGTACCATTAAAATCCTTACGAAAAAATCTTTCATATGAGTATACATATCATAATATTTAGTCTTATATTTTAAGAGATATTGAAAAGAGAAAGGAGTGTCTCGAAATGTAAGAAAGTCATATATAAAAAAACAGAGGGAGTATAAAGACCCATATTTTCACAACCAAAATTTTAGTTTTGGATCTTCATCGATAAATATGGTATGTCTATTTTCTCCTAATCTCATATTGTTTATACTTTTTGTTATTTCAATTTTCACCATATTTTCTCTATCTTCAAAACAAATTTATTTCTAAATCAAACTCAATAATTGAGCTCTTGATTGGACTTTATTTTTTGTACAAAAACTGTGAAGTTTTTCATTTGACTTATTAATTTGATTCTGTTAGTAATGAATTCAGGAGCAAGGTTAGCAGGATGCTATCAAGAAGATTATGATTTCATTTTGTAGAATGGTGGTTACTAACTACAAAGAAAACTTAGTTTTATATATGTTATCATTTTCCTTTCTATTTAATTGTAAATTAATTCTCATATTATATATTTTTAGCCTAGATTATCTCATTGTAATTGGTATTTATATAGGTTAATTAATCAATTGAAAGATAAGCATTATCCTCCTTCAATTAACCTCTGTTTGTTCCTTAGTTATACATGTTAACTAATCAATTATCTCATTATAATTGATAAATATATTTGTACAAGGCCCGTGGATTTCCACGGGTTTCAAAACTAGTTAAATTATTATAATCCTCGATCGAGTGGTTATATTACTCGATCGAGGGACCAAAAACACGTCCCTTCATTTCTCGTCTTATTAATTTACGCCATAAACTCTTTTTACCTGTAATAAATCTCCCAAAACTCGTCAAATTCACTCCCTCACAGCGCTCAAGACGAACACGACCCATATTTAAAACACAATTAACTAAGTTAACTAAAGATGGTATTTAAATGCAATTAAATTAAAATTTACTAATAAAAAAAAATGGGTTACCATTTCAGATAGGTCCCACACGACCTCTTCTTGTCTTTATATATCAATTACCCGCAATTGGGCACAATCAAAATAGCTGAGGGCTCTTAAAAGTCGATCATAAATCTGCGCATGTGCTACACAAAAGCATAAGTAGCACCAAGATATAATATGAGCATATAAAATCAATGTTAAAGACCGTCTCAGCTTATCAAATTGTTGATGACAATTATAATAAAATCGCAACAAATTTTTCGTCCAACCAAGAGAGGGTGGAGCATCGAAACACAAAGTAGAAGTCATACGACGTAGTTTACCACCCGCCACACAAGTAATCCTCATGAATTTATCGCCAAGAATTACGTCAGATTGGTCAGGAGGTTTACCACTCCTAATGTTAGAATCGGTGGCAAAAGAATATATTACCTCTATCGTGCTAGGAGTATTCACTGACTCATATACCTTCTACTTTCCCTCTTTCATAGGCTCTATCCCATAAATTGCAGCCTCTAAAGTATCCAACTCGGCTTTCCAAATGGGAGATTCACTTGCACATGGCTGAAAACATATTAAATCATCTGGAGGATCCTTAGTGAAAGACTCTTCTGCAAAATATTCAACAATATCATTTGCAACATCAAAAACTTCAACATATGTATCATGGACATTAGTCATTAAGTTAAAAGTCAGAACAGGATCAGTTTGAACAACTTGAGGTGGAATAGCAGATCATAATCATCATCTTCAAAAGGTGCATATCCTCTCTAGTAGATGTAACAGAATCGCACTCGGGATCTAGGCGTGGGGAATAAACTTTCGGATTAAGCTCGCGTGAAAGAATTTCTACCGTTCGAGTTTGTATATCTAAAAGTTGTTGCATCATGGCCTTCATGTCATTAATGTCAGCTCTCATATGCTTCTCCGACTCTGCACTATCTTGGGCTAAGTATTTAAGAAGCTCCCATTGCTCCTCACAAGGCAAATCATTAAACTGCCATCCACAATTTTGCTCAATTCTAGATAGTGTTACGCCATCAACACCATCATATATGATATGACACATCTCCGATATATCAACATAATTGCCATATTTAGTGATAAAAGATTTTAACCTATCCCAATAAATATGCAATAATTCATGTTCAAATTGTGCGAAATAGAAGATGGTCATATTGGTGAGCTATTTCCTTGAAAAATTTTCTATGCCTGCGAGAAGAAACACTACAAGAAAACATTTCGAATTGCCTCAAGGAATTAAAAGCTCCTTGAGACAGAAGGAAATAATCTAAAATCAAATAACAAGCAGTAAAATACACTGTTTCCCCGGCAACGACGCCAAATTTGATAAGGCTAAAGCCGTATCACTTCAATCAAAATAATCCCAAACGGATACTAAAAATGCAGATAGTGAAGTCAGGGGTCGAACCAAAAGGAAACGTGACAAACTGCTTATTACCTATGAGTAGATTCTAAACTATTGGGTCATAAAGTTGATTTATTTGATTTGTAGTAACCAAACGATTGTAAATTAAGACGGTATCAAATATATAAAACTAGTCTAGGGATTCCGGTTTGCAATGAATATCAATTAGGGTATTTTAGGGTCAAATAACTAACATGGGCTGACTATCTATGGCTATATGTCCGGTCGATACTATATATCCTTCAGATCTGCACTTAGCATGCAGTCGCTATAACTAAGTCGTTCTACCTAATTATTGTAAGCCTTTCTTAGAATTAATACGGTCAGCAATAATACTAATTCACGACACTAACTAATTAACCCCGACAGGTAATTAATCAATTAAATTGATAAACAAATAATAGGCGGTAGTCGACCTAAGCAACTAATAAATTCATTAACCCCAATTAACATTCATCGATCCCCTTAAACCTTAGATGGAGAATTAGCTACGCATAACAATAGAATGAATGATAGACATAATTAAAGAAAACATAAGAATAGAGATTAGAAATACCGAATAATGATTAATTGGAAGAATTAAAGGTATGAACAATCTTGCAAGTAATCACATAAAAGAGTTTTTAGAGCGGAAAGCTAAACTAGACTAAACGAAGGATTTAGAATAGTGAAAAACCATAACCTAATTATTATGTAGGAGTTTCCTATTTATACTATTACAAAATAATTAATTAAACTGATTTAAGGAAAGTTTCGTAAAAAGTATGTTAGACTAGGATACTCGATCGAGTATTGAAACACTCGATCGAGTATCATCAGCAACTTCAGCTTTGTGTCTTCTTCTCTTCTTGTTTTCGTCCTGCCTAATCCGCAGTGCTCCATTTTACTCTTTTGCTCTACAAATATATCCAATCTGCATTAAAACACCAAAAGGCAGAACTATCGACATTTCTAATATAAACGGCATATAGTTAACATATTATAACACAAAACCGTCTTAAAAGCAACTAAGGGGAGGTATAAATGTGTATATAGTTGTGACTCATCATTGTGTTTCTTCTTGTTGTCCGTGTCTGCGGTGATCCATTTGATATTGTTGGCAAATGGGGAGCTGTGAGACTTTTTAGGTTATGAGTGGATGTTGTCTTGGTGTAGCCGCTGGGTTGGAGAGGTCGCGTGACATAGAGTTGGTTGTTAGACGATAGTAGTTCCACCAGTGGTATTTTCGTATGTTGTATAGTTGAGTTGATCACCTTTATGGTCCACTTTACATTGTAAAGAGTTTATTAAATGTTCTTTTATGGTCTATTTGAAATACTTACCTCGGGCAACTGAGACGGTAACGCCCTTATGTACTAGGGAAGGTCTTGTTAAGGTTCCTTGGTAGATGGACGTGTTACAAAGTGGTATCAAAGAGACGATATTGGAACCTGAACCAATAAACTAAATGAATGTAGGGTGTCAAATAAAAATGAACCTAGTGTATATGTGTTGGGAGTCCTCTTATGTCGGTTTTGGGTGAGAAGGAACCTTCATCTCAAAATCCTGGCCCTTACATGCTTAAGCCAGTAACTCCGCGTGGGATAAAACTATGGGATTGTGTGTATGTTGATGGGTGACGAGTAATCCATCTTGGTTTTCATGTTATATCTTGGCATGAAAGTTGGTAGAGATATGACACAAGGGAAGGATATGTGAAAGCGTATGTGAATGAGTGGGTGTCTATGTGGATGTGTTTATACTCTGTGTGATTTATCAAGCGCTGTTGTTGCATGATGAAAATGAGTGCGTGTTTAAATGTTTGTGACATTGTTGGTAGTCCATTCAACTTTGAATCGTAATTTACGAGCATGATATGGTAGTTGAATGCGTAGAATGTTTGGAAGTACGATATCACTGTTGATGCAATCGAGTTGGGTTATGTGTATAATTGCTGAGTTGCATAGTGGATGGTAGAAATAGGACCTAATTGTGATGAGTTATGAATACGTTTTAGACTCCGAACAACGTTTCTCATGTTTGATAGGACGACGATGCAATTATAAAACAATTTCATTTTTTTCATTTCGGTTACTCGACCGAGTACATAGGGTACTCAACCGAGTACAACTTAAAAAGCAGAAGCTATTGTAATCTGCTAATATTAAAGTACTCGACCGAGTACACATATACACTCGACCGAGTACCTCGGTTTTGCCGGTTCACAGAGTTGATTTCCCGAAACCCTATAAACATATTTCACTTACAATTTTCGACATATCCTCTTTAATATTCACTCAAACCCTCTTAAATACTCTCTCTCAACAAAACTTTGGTGATTTTTGTGTCCATTGCTTCTTTAATCCACAACCTTGTTCATCTTTGCAAACAATCTACTTCCATTTCAAAAGGTAAAGTGTTTTAATCCTCCTATTTCATAAATTGAAGGTGTAGTATTTTATAGAAAACTGAAATATTTTATTTTTAACCATAGAATCATATGCTTAAGGGTATTAATTTAGTAATACTTGTTTTAAATGAAGGTTTTGAATGTAGAAAAATTGGTTTTAAGTCCCAAAATCTCCTTAGTATGCTTTGAAAATTTTTAGGGTTTGCCTCAAAGTTTTGATTTTGCCATTCAAATTTATCTTAGAATTCTTATAGGAGTTTAATTGATGCTAGTACTACACTACCTAGTGTCCGTTTTGCGTAAATTGATCGAAAATCCGTCTTAAACTTCGCCTTTTAAGAGAGCAAAAAATCTGAAATTTTCCTCTGATACTAATGTGAAATTCGAAAATTCTTATTGAACTTGAACTCTTGCAGTATGTCGAGAACTAAGAGACCACCTAGAAAGAGGACCCCCGAGCAGCTACCGTCGCGGCCGAGCAAGGCCAAGGGAGCCAGGGACCCACGATTCCTCCGCTGTATGAGTATCCTACGGTAATATTTATTGATTTTGACCAACGTGACGTTTTTGTTGCCTTGATGAAGCGTACCATGAAACCTACCCGATGTGTGGACACGGGTATATTGGAAGAGTTGGAGATTGAGGTGGATGTACGACACATATTTGAGGTTTTGGGTTTGGAGGGGTTGTATCGGCTCCGTAAGCATTCTTATGCTTTCGTTTGATAAACTCTACTTTTGTGTTAACCATGGACCAGTTTGTCGATAACTTGAGGTTGGAAAGGGATAATGAGGAGTACTTGAGGGATGTGGCGACCGAGAGTGGGGCTCTTAGCTA
Organism: Silene latifolia; assembly: GCF_048544455.1. Taxonomy (NCBI): domain Eukaryota; kingdom Viridiplantae; phylum Streptophyta; class Magnoliopsida; order Caryophyllales; family Caryophyllaceae; genus Silene; species Silene latifolia. The sequence goes on along the minus strand of NC_133536.1, from coordinate 125,258,727 downwards.
CCTTCCTTTGATTACGGGTCGACCTGCACCTAACTCTAGTGCCATGTTGATTAATAATGTGCAGCATGGGTCTCTCCGTATCTTTTTTAGGATGACTTGTTTACTGTATGGGAGTTATGATGTGAGTAAGCTGAACTCACATGAAGTGATGATTTTGATGTCTTATCTTAATCTTACGCGAGGAAAGTACTTTTACGACAGTGCCCAAGACTCGTCACCTTAGTTGCGGTGCCATAGTGCTCCGGTTAGCCTAGCGTCTAACCACCTTCGAGGCCTCTCATGATTTCCCAGCTTTGTTTGAGAAGCTACCTACCATAGACAAGGGTTATTTGTTACACACTAAGTGGTTAAGGGAATTACATGATGGGACTTTGGCTTGGAGGGTGAGAGGATCTAGGTGGATGAGGTTACCCGATGCAGATAACCTTCTGTAGATACCCAGTATCTGTTGAATCCTCAACAAACACCCGATGATTATCGGGCTACAACATGCTTAGGAATCGCTACGTTTGATCGACAGTTTGTATAACTATTCGTCGGAAAACTCAAAACGATTTCGAAAATAAAACATTTTCAAAACATTTCAAAAGTACCTGGAGTGTTTTATGCACGACGACGGGGTCGCAATGAAACTAACTAGATTCAAAACCGACACCGGACAAAAAACCGACTCGAAATTCAAATCCCAACTCCAACAACGGGTCAAACCAAGTTAAACACAAAAAACTATCACAAACCTTCCATGCTAAGTATACACGGTATACTTGATGGTTAAGTACAACAATCATGACATCCAAAACCTAGGATAGAACAAACCATAAATCCAAATGGGTGATAGTGACAAGACAGCTCGAAGATCCGCGGACATGCTCGCGCCTCTTCGAGTAGCCTATATGGCCACGTCGCTCAAAACGCACACAACCACACAATCCTCTATAAATACCCCTCAAATGCCACCATTAGAAGGCACGTGAGTGCCGTCCCCTCTTTTCTCCCTTAAAATTCTAGACCTCGACTTCCCGAGTCAACAAACGACACGTATTTTTGACCTAGCGATCGAAAATACAAGCCTTGCACATTTTTTGGTACCGTCATCGTGCATTAAATCACTTGACCGACCACTTCGACCAACTACACCATCACTAAACAAAGCAACTCTCCCTACTTCACAATAACGATTTTAAATCGAGTTTTCCGACTCAACAAGTTTTTACACTTTCGTCGGTTTATCGTCAAACAACCTAGCATGTAAGTATGAGGGTGTAATTAATCATCTTCTTTCATGTTTTTTTATCTGTTTTTATTACCTTAACATGCTAAAACATGCATAACATGGTCCAAAATATGGATTGAATGAGCCTAACTGAGTTTTGACCTGAAGCAGAAGCCCCTAGTCACAACTAGGTGGCTCGCGCCTATTCTGGCTGCCCAGGTCAGAACTCAAATGCATTTGAGTTCATTCTTTCCATTTTCATTTCTTATTTACAATAGGTTTTACCGTTTCAAATCATTTTTATGATAAATATTTTTAACCATAAATTATAGAGAAAATTCTTGATTACAACCTTTTATAAACTACTTTTTGAAAATTACAGCCTTATATAATTTTTTTTGAAAATTACATCCAAACTTATACTTCTGATGATAAATTACAGCCAAAACATTAACTCCGGTGGATAATTGACTCCAATTTGAATTTTTGTCACTTAAGTTCATTTTTAATGACGAAAATACCCCTACCCTCATAGTTTATAATCTCAATGTTCATCTCCTTCTTCAGATTTCACTTCTTCATCAGATCAACTTCTTCGCCTCTCTAATTCTTCATCTGGAATTTCTTCAACAATATTACCTAATCATTTCAATTTAATTCCACCCTATTTCAATTTGCTCTCTTTTATACGAAATTGAATTCCCTTATTGCTATTATATACGAAATTTCTACACTATTTCCATTCTTCATCTCTCTTTTATACCTTCTAAATCAATTTTTCCCAAATTGAAATTAATTAGGGTTCTTCAGTTTTTGTAATTGATTGAATAATTTTTTCCTTGTTCTCATAGACTCAACATAAAATCAGAGCAAATTGACGATGTTGAGCTGACACTGTCGGTGTCGTAAAAAATAGAATAATCTAGGAAATTGGGGGAAAAAAAAACAGATGAATAAGAATTAGTTAAAGCGTTTATTGAATGCGAAGGAGAAGTAGGATTAATAATCGGAATAATTCAAGGTAGAAAATATCCATTAAAATTAGAAGAATCTGGGAAACACTGATTGAAAAGAGGGCAATTTTGGGGAAGAACAAGTGTTTGTGAAGAAAGGGTAATTCGGTCACTTTTTAACAAATTTCACAGGAAACAGCATAGTGGTGCAATTTTGGAAGAAAAGTAAAATTTTGGATGAAATTTTCAAAAAAAATTATATAAGGCTGTAATTTACAAAAAATGGTTTATAAAAAGCTGTAAGCAACAATTTTCTCTAAATTATATTCAGCCTTGGTTCCTTATACCATGACGGTTTAATCCGTGTTTCGGTGATAATATTTGGTTAATTACATTTTAAAAGGTATTTTAAAGCCTTTTATTCATTTGTTTACATTTTCAAAACAACCATATTAGTCATATATGCATAATCATCCTTGGTTCTTTATACCATGTCGGTTTAATCCAAGTACGATGATGAACTTTGACTAATTACAAAGCAATGAACTTAATATAATTAGTTCATATAAAGCATCTTTTTACATTATATTTGCAAAGCAATGAACTTAACATATTTAGTTCATATCAAACATTTTTTCTCTTTTCTTACAAAACTATTCATGTCAAGCTTGCAAAACCGAACCCGAAATCGAATATTGTCAACATAATGACAATTATTCAAGTCTCGTTTGTCATATTAGCACAAAAGCGGTCTCAACGACCTTTTCAACAAAACGGGTTTTGACACCCTTTCACAAACAATTATTGCAAACGATTTCATAAAACAATTTAAACAGCAAAGATACACCCTTTAGGCCGTTGCATGACTCGCGCCTAAACAGGTCTCTTGATATCCAGTTTTCAAACCTGGGCAAGGTCCCTTGCATCGCCCCATGGCTCGCGCCTCAAAAGGTTGCTTGGAGATGCTCCTGTTTCCTTTCCTGCACTCGTCTAGGACGATCTCGACTTCGGTTAACCCGAATACAGAACGGATCAGATTGATGAGTCCATATTTTACACTATATATTTGCAAAACACTTTTCTAAGACAAATGGATCACGTTATGCACCATAAACCTAACTCGGTAAATGGATGTTTAATTTCCGTCTTGCATACAAATCAACATTTAATCCAACTTGACATCAATTACTTGATATTTGGATAAACAACCGACATATCAAATTTCACATGTTAAGTTTAAACTTGTGGATGCGAATTCATGCATTTGCCCGTTTTATCAACTTTTGCATTCAACCAACCAAGATCGATCAGTGGAGGCCGATACCGCGAGCGGGATTGGGTGTCCGATTAAAGGGCTTCCCAATACGTACCTTCACCTCTTACTCATAACTTTGGATAGTGTACAACCTTATCTAGGGCGAACGAGAGTCATTCTAGCGATAGGATGCTAAAGAGGGTCTTTAGTACCTATGTCAAGCACTGCTTTTTGCCTTGATTGACCTAGGTATAAAGTGGAATCAAACGGTTTCCAGGCATCCCATAATTGCTTAGTGGCGAATCTGAACATCTTTGCATCGTTTCGAGACCCAACCGGGATGAAACCGACCAATCTAAAACGATCCGGTCGAAGGCATTTATTACGCCGCCGAGCGTGTCTTTCCGACTGCTGCACATCCATAGATTGGCTTGGAGTGTAGGTGGGCCTACGTCCACACATTAGCGACTCCGCTGGGGCAAACTAGGACACTTGTGTCTTTGAGATCCCTAGATGGTGAGACTCGAACGAGGACTTGGTTGAAATGCATTAATTGATATTAGGGTCATAAGTCGCGTTCCTTGTCCGAGCCTATAACCTAACCTTTACCGACCAATTGGCTCGTCCCGTCGGCATGAGTTTTCTCATCCCCGCGTTTCTCATCCCGATTGCATCAAGCATACCATTGGCGTTACACATTTTTAGTTCGGCAAAGAGCATTCATTTCCTTCGTGCACGAGGCTAGGGCGCTAACCTTATACAGTTTGTTTGGATTGGCATCCCTCTCGAAAATCAGGGATTGATCGCTTGCTGTGTAACCCACCCTTATTCAGCCAAAACCCGTGTCAGCATTATGCATAATATAATGACTTGTGAGTGCTTATATGCTATGTGATCATAATTCCATCCGTGTCATTTCTAAATTTTTAAAAACACCTTTTTTTTGCATCGTTATAATGGCCATTTCAAACCTCCGACTTTCGCCGACCGTTGCACACCTTTTCTTATGCCGTCGTAATAAAGATTTTCAAATTGGTTTTTACAACCGTTTCTAAAGCACCTTTTTATATCGTCATAATTACGATTTTCAAATCGATTTTTACAACCGTTTCAAAAGTACCTTTTTATGCCATCGTAATGACGATTTTAAACCGGTTTTTACAACCGTTTTAAAAGAACCTTTTTAGGTCATCGTAACAACGATTTTCAAACCGGTTTTTTACAACCATTTCAAAAGCACCATTTCACGCCGTCATAATGGCCATTTTAAAACCGGTTTTACAACCGTTTCCAAAAACAACTTTTCACGCCGTTATAATGGCCATTTCAAATCACGGATTTTAAACCATTTTACGCCGACATAATGGACTTTTTTGCGCCGACATAATGGCCCTTTCAAAACCCGAAAATAACACACCTTTTTCGAGGCTTTTCAAATCCCGAGGACAACACACCGTTCTCGAGACTACAACAATTTCAACCCCTTTCAAACCTCGATTCAAAACGCACAATTTTCGATTTCAAAACCGTCTTCGGAAACAACACACCGTTTTCAAAGCCACCGCAACTTGAGCTCAAACCGTCTTTTGGAAACAAACCTAAGACAACCCTTTTCAACTGGCTGACTCTTTGAAGATCCCTACTCTTCGAAAGCCGTCCATAAAGCAACAAAATGAACGTTTTGGAAAATTTCTATTTTCGAAAATTTCAGTCCACCACTCCAATTCCGCTTCGTGTCTACCAAGTCAAAGCAAACGTACTTATGAGTCTTTACTTATGAGTCATCTCACCTCAAGACTCGTTCAACGGCCTTATGCCATTATGTTGAACGCAAGTCAAAGTCTAGTCAACACTGTCGCACCATAAATCGAGTTAGCCCTGAGGCGCCACACACGGTTGCCCTCATCTCGTTGGGTCCAAAGTGTCTTTCCGTCCTTTGTGTTGTACGCGTTTAGTCATGATAACGTGTCGGATTAGGATGTAACGTGAGCCATTTTTCTGCCTTAGAACCATGGCCCCATCTTTAGCTTCATCCAACAATAACAACAACGATGACAACAGAGATCTCGCAACTGCTCAGCTAGCCAGCCTGCTCACCGCCCTTAAGGTCACTCTGGATCGCGTTGAGACCCGTATCAACACTCTAGAAAACAATGAAACCAAAGAACACAACACTCCGCCTTTGACCAAAACTGAGAAAAGGCTCAAGCTCTTGAAAGCGCAACTCTTGGCCCGTGGAAAAAAACATTCACCTCGAAAACAATCGAAGGTTCGAACCCGTCGGGGATCAACTGCCTGACAACTTTACGTTAACTGATGTGCCTAAGTTCAAAGGATGGGAGGACCCGCTCAATCACATCTGGGCCTTCATAGATTACATGTCCAGCAAAGGGGTCAAACAGAAACTCTTCACCTGGATTTTTCCATCGTCCTTGAATCTGATTCCCCGTCAATGGTATTATTCCCTCGACTCAAAGAGCATTACCACTTGGGACGAAGTTGCCATTGAATTTGCTAAACAATACGTCGACAACGTCGATATTCAAGCCAACACCCGCACTCTTGAGTTCCTAACTCAGAATGACAAAGAGGGATTCACCGTATTCCTAACCCGTTGGAGAATGGTGAGCTCCCAATTGGTCAGTAAACCGAGAAAATCAACCTTGGCAGAGAAATTTGTCAAAAACCTTCATCCAATTTATGCCAACCTGCTGAGGTATCAGAACATCAAAACCTTCCAGGATCTACAGATCCTCGGGACCCGTATCGAAGATTACCTGTGCAAGGGCGTTCTAGTCAGGACTACGGGTAGAGGCTATCAGGGATCTACATCAACTAGATCTCGTCTCTATGGTAAAAAAAACAAGATTGACGAGGGCACCCTCCTCGAACCAAACATAAAGAAAACTGAACGTCCCCAAAGGACATTAACCAAATTGGGGTCAACCTATGCTAGCGCCCTAAAAAGGCTAATGGACCAAGGGAAACTGCAACCAATCGGTCCCACTCCGGACCCGCTTGAAGCAAGGAAAACCCGGTTTTAGAACCCTAACGCATATTGCCACTATCACCAAGGCAAAGGCCACGACACAGAAACTTGCTTCAAGCTGAAGCACGCCATTCAGGATATGATCGAAAAAAGAGAACTATCGTTACCTCCGCCAGCAAAACCAAACAACAAAACAAACCCCTTGGGAATCCACGCCATCTCCGATGATGAGCCAACTCTGGATTGCTCACACCTCATCTTGCCAATTGAAGACGAGGTAAATACCTTGGAAAAGGACATCCCAGACGGGATATTCGTATTTAGCGCCGCAACCATGCTCGCCATGTTTCAGCAAGTTGAAGAAGCCATAGCCAGTCTCTCGGAAAGGATCACCCGGCTAGAGGATGCTTACCGCCGGCTGATAGTCAACCCACCAACACCGGCACCACGCCCAAGAAGGGTTCTCCAAGCACCTAAAGCTCCCAATTCCAGAAGGGACTACTCCAGTGACCATTCTGGCATGCACCTCACAACATAAACCACAATAATCAACCCCACAATAACCAAACTCACCATAATGAACCCCACAAAAACTATCCCCACAAAAACTACCCTAAAAAAAACTATCCTCCGAGGAATACCCCTCCAAGGTACCCTCGGGACTCCGAAATCAACGGTATCTGGAGAGACGACGTAGAGGATGTCTACATATTCTCGGGAAAGGGCAAACGAGCCAAAGATATTGATCACCTTAATCAATCTAGACACCCTTATCAGAACCCAGACAACTCAATAAATAATCCAACAACAACCAATGACCAAATCGTCCTGAACGTGGACGTTCAACCCAGATTTCCCGAGAACTCAATTCTCAAGCAAATTCAGAAGGCCAAGGCCGAAATATCCATTTGGCAACTAATCGCCACATCCTTCGAGCACCGGCATGCTTTTCTTTAAGCCTTAGAGAAATTGACAGTACCTTCCACCTCCTCACCCGAAGAAGTGGTTACTCACATGACCAGGGATGTCCGTGACTTGAACACCCCAACCATCATCTCCGACGAAGATATCCCTCCTTTCGGAGCCGACCATAACTTGGCCATGTACATCACCGTGGAGTTCCTGAAAAAGAACGTACCCATGGTCCTGGTGGATGACAGATACTCAGTCAACGTCATTCCCCTCAAAACAGCTCATAGACTGGAGATCATGGAATCCGGCTTAATCTCGACCAATCAAGGATTTCGCGCCTACGATGACACTCGTCGGAAGGTCGCAAGCCTCATCTCCCTGACCATCACAACAGGACCCTTGGAGAGGCAAGCCATTTTCCAAGTGGTCGATATCGACGCATCATTCAACATGCTTCTAGGACACCCCTGGATCCATGCTGCCAAAGCCGTCACATTAACCCTTCATCATAAAATCAGGATCCCCTTCGACGGGAAGACAATCACAATTTCTGCATCCCCAATTAAAGCTGTTATGAAAAAGGAGATAGCCTCTCAAGTCATTGAAGAGAACGACAATGAAATGTGGGGATTCTAAGCTGTGAATGCCCTAACTGACGAACCAACACCTTTTGATTATGACCCGTTCTCAAACCTCACAGTCAATCGCATCTTGATGCGCTGGGGTTATTTCCCGGGCCTGCCCCTCAACCCATTGATGAGGGGTTTGAATGTCGTCTATTCTCCCTATCAAACATTATTTATTATCTCAACAAACTACTCTTAGTAGAGTAGTAAGTAAAGGTCGGATCCCAAGGGACGGGTATTGTATTGACTTATCGGTTGTAGAAAGCTATGTCTTGGGTGTCACAATTTGGGTTGAGTTTGAGGTTTGCAATCTAAACTACTTAATAAAGGAAATGTAAACAGATGAAAGTAAAGCAAAGCAAGCAAATGGGGTTGTAAACAATTGATTAAAGCACTAGAGTATCATGGGCTCATAAGGGAATCACGGTGAGATCAAATAAACAAGTTTCATAGATGCAAGCAATTTATTGTTGTAGTGGAATCGAGTTAGTTTATATCTTACGATTCCTAGGAAGTTTTGAGTCTCGGAGCCGAGTCGATCAAGACTTTACAACTCCTACAAGTTGACTTAATTCTCTCTATTCAACTATATGCATGGTCTAACAAGCCTTGATTTGGTTTATGTCTTACAAGTCTTGTTAAATGGATAAGATTCATTCTAGGTTGTCAATCAACCATTTCATCAAGCATAACATGCGCATAAGTTGAAACTACAACAAGCAAGTAATAATATGAACTTATTAAGTAAATATCTACCCCATGATTAACTCCCCTAATCCTCCATTAACCCTAGCTATGAGACTACTCACTCATGATCCTGGAAACCAGGCAAATAAGAGTGTCAATCATATTAACAAGTTTAAACATGATGGATGAGTAAAACAATAAACAAGGATTAAACAAAGGGTAAAAGGAATTATACCAACTTAAGATGATCCAATATAAAGCAAAGAATAATAGAAGAAAACTTGATGAATGATGAAGAGTTGTCAATTCTCAAATAAACCCAAATAATCTTCAAATTACCCAACTAAATCTAAGAACACTTGAATAATTAAGGAAAGATTTAGATGTGATTAAGATTGAATTGTGTAATAAAACTTGATTAAAACTTGGTAATAATCTCCTAATACAATGGAGTATTCATACTAAGTACAAGTATTAGGGTAACTAAGGGCTTAAATGACGATTAAGTCCCTAAAATGAAGATTAAAGACTTGCAAGTCCTCCATGGAGATGCTCGAACTGCCTCTGTTGGACGCCCATGCTGTAAGAGAAAACGCCCAACCTGCATGTGGGACGCTCGGGCTGAGTCTTGGGACGCCCGTTTCAATCTTCAGGACGCTCGGGGCGAGATTGGGACGCGCGTCTCAAGAGTCAGTTTGGCTTCTTCTTCAATTGGCTGCCTCATGATGCGTGGGGATCGTTGAGGTGCCTTGGGGGTCCTTCATCATTGCCCAAATACTTGTTTTATTGATCTTAGGTCTTTAGTATTGATCTCCTCTCTGTTGCTTGGTCGTTAGATGCGATCTATTTAGCTCTGTTTTGCTCAATATATGCAAGGCTAGCATTCCTCTCCTACTAAGGACACAAAACCTCAAAGCATATGCGAAATAGGAAGCTAAAGATAAGAAACGACCCTAATGTATGCAAGAAAGCATAAGAACAAGGCTAGTTAGGGGACTAAATGTGTGCAAATACGAGTCACATCAAATATCCCCAAACCGAACCTTTGCTCGTCCCGAGTAAAGAGGTGACTACAACTATGACCTTTATTTATAACCTAGCCGATGTGAGACAATTAGCGGGTCTTACTCCGCCCCTTCAACTGACAACAAGACATCTTTGAGGTAAGACGCCTTCTTGCAAGGCAAGGTGGGGCTTGCCAAAATGGTGATGCATCCAAACATTAATCACATGAAAACAAGTAAAAGGATGCATCTACAAAAGAATTGGCACTTTCCTCATCCAAGTGGCGGAAATCATCTATAAGGGAAGCAATTTAAGGATACATACTCCACCATAGATATTGTTTCTCCTAGTTACTAACTTCAAGAGGATACAAACAAGTCACCTCCAAGTTGTGTTAAACTAGGTTACCTTTGTCCATAATTCCTAAATGCTTTTGTCAAGAGTCAATTCCCTATGGTGTTAGAAAACACTGTAGGATCGCGGAATTCCCCCTCTTGCCTAGACAAGAAGAAGGGTCGTCCCCTCTCCACCATGCAACAAAATAGGATCACCAACGGATAAAAGGGTTTCAATGTACATGAGTTTCATGATAGTAGTTTGCTCTTGGGTTTATTTATTTTTCCCATTTTTGTAACATTTGATGATTAAGAACATTTCATGCCTTTTTTTATGTTTGGAATTTTTAACTTTTGCATTTCTTTGAACATTTTGAAAGTAACCCCATTTGTAGCAAGGGTACTTCTATTATAAGCATAAGAGTCTATTTTTGCTCCTCATTTCATTAGATGCAATTTGCAAACTTTTGACATTGATTGCTTGAACTCAATTTAACATTTTTGTGCCCATTCCCTTTTTGTTGACAAAATATGATGATAGAAGTGTAAGGACGGTTGCATGGCATCAAGGGTCACCTTGGAATAAACGGTAGCCAAGGAGTTATCACACCAGAAGGCACTCTTGACTAGGCCTTAGTCCATGGGTCATAGGATACTAATATGACACATCCTAGGGTGTCTTGAGAGTATTCTAGCAAACAAAGTCTCAAGGATAATTCTAAAATTAATAATAAAATTACTAATTCTACTACAATTGTTCCTGAAACTAAAGCTACGTTAGTTACTAATGCAGAAGAGTCACAGGATATTGCTGTTGAAACTCAAGGCACTGGCACTAGTGCTAGGGTTTTGGAGTTTACGGTGGAAACACTTGAACCATATGACTTGGATGAAGAATTTGATGATATCCCGGTGGAATCTGAAGTGGAAGAACCAACAGTTCCTGAGCAGGAGTGGACGGTGGTTGGACGTCGTTCTGCCAAGGTAACTGATACTCCGCTTCTTAAACTTACTGTCGAGGATGTTAAAGCAGAGATTACTTACTGGTCCACGTCTATTTTTGGCTATGTTGTGGGAGCAAACCCGCCATGGAACGTTTTAGATGGCTTTGTTAAACGTATGTGGAAAGAGGATGAATATGATAAGGTGTCGTTTATGCCTAATGGAATATTTTTGGTGAGGTTTAAGACGAAGGCTATACAACAGAGAGTATTGCAGCATGGATTTGTTATGTTTGATAACAAACCAGTTGTAATTAAAGAGTGGACTGCAGGAACTGAACTTGTGAAACAACGAATGGAAACCCTACCCATTTGGGTTAAATTGATGGGTCTTGACCTAAAGTTCTGGGGAAAGGAATGTCTGAGTAAACTTGGTGGACTGATAGGTAAAGTAATCAGGAGAGATGAAACAACTGAGAAGAAAACTTTTCTGGGGTATGCAAGGTTGATGATAGAAGTCCAAGTTAACCAGAGTTTCCCTCATACTTTGTGTTTCTTGGATGAGGAAAGTGTGGAAAAGAAAATCAGATTGGAATATGGCTGGCTTCCCATAACTTACAACACTTGTAATGGGATTGATCATGCCACTGGACAGTATAGGAAGAAACCTGCCTCAAAAAAGGTTGCTCAAGTATAGAGGAAGAAAGTTGTAGAACCTGAAGGGAAGAAGGTGACTACTCCTAATGTGGGTGTTATTGGGGATAGAAGAGTGACTACTCATGTTCAACAGGTGTCTCAACTGAGTAGACAGGATAATCACCCTCCTACTGTTACTCCAGGAGGACACTCTTATTTGGAAGCAGTCACACATTCCTTGAAGAAAGCAGTGGTTGAGAATAAGGAGATGGGCAAGGATAAGGGACAACAAAGTGATAATGGGTAGTCTGGGTTTTTGGAACATAAGAGGCCTTAATAAAATAAATAAGCAGATGGATATTAGAAGATTTCTGCATATCAATAAAGTAGATTTATTTGGTCTTATTGAAACTAGAATTAAGAGTAATAAGTGGTTGAAAGTAAGTAATGCTATTTGTAATAATTGGGCTATTTGCACAAACCATCAAAGTCATAGAGGAGGAAGATTGTGGATGTTGTGGAATCCTCAGGTTTATCAGGTAGATATTCAGGATATTAGTGCTCAAACCATCCATGCCAAAGTTACTGATAGAGGAAGGAATAGGGAGTATTGGATCACTTATGTATACGGTTTTAACAAGATTGCAGAAAGAAGGACACTGTGGACTACCTTGAAACGTTATCAAACACAGGTTGTTGGAGCCTGGATAATAGGAGGAGATTTTAACAATGTCTTATTTCCAAATGAGAGGGTTGGGTCTCAGATTACATCAGCTGAGATTGCTCCTTTTCAGGATTGTGTACAACATTGTGGTGTTGAGGATATGAAAGCTGTGGGCTCTTTTTTCACATGGACGAACAAAAAAGAGGCCAAGTCCAGAGTTTATAGTAGAATAGATAGGGTGTTAATTAATGATGAGTGGCTCCATCTGTTTCCAGAGTCATTTGCTAACTTCCTCCCTGAAGGTTTATATGATCATTGTCCCTGCATAGTTCAGCTAGATGAAGATAATAGGAAGAGAAATGTCCCTTTCAGATATTTTAACATGTGGGCAAGTGCACCAGAGTTTAAACATATTATCACTACACATTGGAATAATGGAACATATGAGACTCCAATGTATACAGTGGTGAAAAGAATGAAAGCTATGAAAAGAGACTTAAAGGAGCTGAACAGAAACAATTTTCATGACATTGAAAAGAATGCTCATATAATGTTACTTTCTTTACATTCAATCCAGGCTGAACTCAAGACCCAACCTCAGGATATTCAGCTGATTGAGGCTGAAAGGAAAGCTGCTGATGGCTATAGGCAACTTGAAGATGCAAGGAATGCTTTCCTACTTCAAAAATCTAAAGCACAATGGTTGGAAGAAGGGGATAATAACACTGCATATTTTCACTCTGTCCTTAAGAAGAGAAGAGCTGCTAATAAAGTGGTTCAAATTGAGGATGTCAATGGTAGAGTGTTGAATCAGGTTGAAGACATTAATAATGCTTTTGAGAATTATTATAAGAATTTGTTGGGGATGAGTAATGATGTGAGAAAAGTTCATTTTCCCACTGTTAGGAAGGGGAAGATTCTAAGTGATGAGCATATAGTCAGTCTGAATACACCAATCACTGGAGAGGAGATTAAGCAGGCCATTTTTTCTATCCCTAGCACTAAATCCCCTGGCCCTGATGGCTTCAATTCACAATTCTTTAAAGACACTTTGGATGTGATAGGGAGTGATGTGATTCTTGACGTTCAGGATTTTTTCCAATCTGGCAAACTCTTGAAGCAGGTTAACAATACTACCTTGACTCTTATTCCTAAAGGAGAGCATCCTAAGAATGTGAGCCAATTTCGTCCAATTGCTTGCTGCAACATAATGTATAAATGTATAGCCAACGTACTATGTAACAGGCTGAGTTTAGTCCTGCCAGATATCATTAGCCCTAATCAAAGTGCATTCATCAAAGATAGAGATATTGTGCAGAATATACTCATTTGCCAGGATCTTACCAAGTTATACAATAGGAAAATATGTTCTCCTAGAGTAATCATGAAGTTGGATTTACAAAAAGCATATGACTCTATTGAATGGTCGTTCTTGAGAGATATGCTAAAGGCTCTTAATTTTCCTAACCATTTCATCAACCTTTTGATGAAGTGTGTTACTACTCCTCATTACTCATTGTCGTTGAATGGTGAAACATTTGGATTTTTTCCAGGCAAACGAGGCTTGAGACAGGGGGATCCTTTGTCCCCTCTCTTATTTACTGTGTGCCTGGAATACCTGTCAAGAATTTTGAATAGATTGGCTGAACTGGATGGCTTCAAGCATCATCCTCTCTGCAAAAAGCGGAACCTCACACACTTATGTTTTGCTGATGATTTGCTCGTGTTCTGTAGAGGGGATTGGGACTCTATGATTGATGTAATGAGAGCTGTAGGTACTTTTACTGCTGCCTCAGGGCTACAGATGAACAAACAAAAATCTAATGTCTATGGTAATGGACTGCCAAACATGCTGCTGGAACAATTTGCAGAGTTAACAGGTCTTAAAATAGGGAAGTTACCTTTCCAATATCTGGGAGTCCCTATTTCTGCTAAGAAACTGTCCACTTTAGACTGCAATATGTTGGTGGAGAAGGTGGTGGATAGAATTAGAGCTCTGGGCACGAAAAAGTTATCATATGCAGAAAGGTTAGTATTGATTAAAAGTGTGTTAAGTAATCTTCATAGTTACTGGGCTAGGATATACATCATTCCCACCAGTATAATGACAACGATTGAAAGCATATGCAAGAATTTTTTATGGAAAGGGGACCCTCACTCCTCTTCCAATGCTCTGGTTTCTTGGAAACAAGTATGTCTACCAAAGGAACAGGGGGGATTAGGGGTGTGTGACTTAAGAAGATGGAATGTGGCTGCTGTGGGCAAATACGTTTGGTGGTTGATGGATAAGAAGGACCACCTGTGGGTTAAATGGGTGCACTGCACTTATTTAAAAGGTATGGACTGGACTGACTACAAACCACCTCATGGCAGCAGTTGGGCATGGAAAAGAATTTGCAGGGTTAAGGATAGGCTTCTCTCAGGGTATGTCAATCATGATTGGCTTGAAATTGATGGTACATACTCTATAGCTAAAGGATACAAGTGGCTAGGAGAGGAGGATCTTACTGTGGAGTGGCATAGAGTAGTCTGGCATTCTGATGGCATCCCTAAGCATCAGTTTATCAGCTGGCTTTATGCTCAAAACCGTCTTCTGACTAAAGACAGACTCAGCAGGATGTATCATTGCAGTGACTTACTTTATTCACTTTGCTTAGATTCAGATGAAGACCATGCTCACCTTTTCTTCTCTTGTTCTTATAGTAATAAGATTCTGCTATTGATTCAAGAATGGAGTGGGTTAGTGATTCCTGAGAGTAATGTTTTGAGTTGGTGGCAAGCTCAAAATCAGAATAGAAGGACATTTATTTCTTTAGTTGTGCAAGCTTTGGTGTACCATATATGGTGGGCTCGTAATAATTGCCAGTTTCACCATATGGTATGGCATCCGGAGGTTGTTTGGAGAAGGGTCCAGTCCGATGTTCAGAGTTGGATGGGCAGAGTGGCTAAGGCTAGGAAACAATTAGTGTGGAATTGATGTAATGGTCAGTGAATAAGTTGAGCAGGGGTATATATGTACCCTTTAATTTGTTGTTTGGTTGATAAACTAGGTTTGTAATAGCCCAATTTTATTAATAGAATTCTTACATTCTACCAAAAAAAAAAGTCTCAAGGAGAAAAATTATCTACAAGGGCCTTATATACACTTGTCAAGCTTACCAAATAGGCATTTTCACAAAAAACTTCTACTATGCAACTACATGCCATGATGTAACTATCATATATAAAACTCTAATGCATATGCTTCTATCAACTAAAATGTCATATAAACTAGATGCAAACTCTTAACACATAGGTTTGTAGCGCATCAATCAAAATGTAGCCACATTGTCATTAACATATAAGCAGGAGGAAGGAGATTTGGAAAGATCATACCATGCGGTCTTCTATATCCTTCATACCTCGTATGTGGCGTAGTCGTCCCAATGTGATAAGAGTGACAAACAAGCAAGCAAATATATACAATTCTATACTACAAAGGAAAGAACATGGTTTTGGATTTTTAAATTTTTATCATTTCTTTTTGAAATAGGGGTTAGATGTTAGAATGTTAAATGTTAGAATTTCCTATCCCCACACTTAGCATGGACATTGTCCTCAATGGACAAAACGATAGGAAATTATGCAAATGCATGATATGATATGATATGATATGCATGATTCTACACTATAAGAACACTAGATGTGAAATATTTACCTATGATGAGTATTTACATGTGATGCAAACGAAACTAAGCTATATGATGCATGCTTTATATTGTTCGGAGAGCTAATTTAAATTAACTCGGGTTGCCTATGAATGAACTTCCCCAAACCGAACAAAATACTATTTCTAGTGCAAAAATAGGGAAGTCTATTCACAAGCATGCAAATGCAATGCATGAAAGGTTACTTTGTCATTTTGGTTTCTTTATGGCGGGAGCTAAAAAGATATTCACCTCAATGTTACCGAGGTTTGAGTCCTTTGATGGTACTAGGACTCAAAACTCTTAGCCATCAATGAGTCCAAAATGACTCTCTAAATGCACTTAAACTAAATGTTATACAAGTTAAGGAATTTATGTAATCATGAGAAAAACAAAGCAAAAGGAGAGATAGGAGACTAACAATGAAAAATGTCGAAATGCTAGCATAAGCCATCAACCCGCATTTGTGTCATCCTCCTTCATGCTTTGTCAACAATCAACTTTCGCTCATTTCATCATCATCATAATCTCCCTTCATGGACCCGGAGGCTTTATCATCATCCTCTTCTTCTTCTCCACTTGAACTTTGCTCTTCATCATTATGGCTAGAGCCACTACCTTCCCCATCCTCATCATCAACTTCATCACTCCTTGTAACCCGGTTATCCCCTTCTTCATCTTGAGAAGCTTGTGGAAAGAATACTTTCCTATCCACCTAATCCGGAAGAGAACTCTTGGGATCAAAGAGTCCCTGCCTAGCAAGATGGTAGAGGGGTGGATATTGGGCGTAGTAAGCATTCACCCGATCTTTGTAAGCTTATTTATGGATATGCTTCATGAATTGAGTCAAGTAATCATTGACTGTCATAACACTAGGATCATTTGTTGTGAACTCTTGGTAGGCAAAGGGGTAAGGAGGTACCACTAACGAGGAGGATTCTGCAGTTCGACATTGTTGTTGTTGGTTGATTATGTTCTTGGCATGCTTTAAGACGGGGATAAGGTAGTTGTATTGGCGATTTGAAATTCGGCATATTTTCCTGGGCAAGCTAATTGAATTGACATCCTTGATCACCTACTCATATCCTTTGGTGGAGTTATCATGCTTTACCCAATGGAACTTGTGGATCAAAGTGTTCATGTTAAGGAGGTTGCCACCTTTAACTGGTTTGTAGGTGTTGTTTTCATTGAATGCCGGGTTAAAGTGCTTAACCAATCTCTTTATCAAGCCTCCATTCACAATGAAAGCCGCTTTCTCTTTTCCTTCCTTGAAGTCCAACCATCTCTCAATACAATTGAAGGATATCATATTCATTCTTTGATTTTTCATGGGCATTCATCTTGGAATCCAAGTAGGTGAGGTCGAGTTCGGTCATGTGGGTAGCTTCTTTCCTAGCAATCAAGGTGTTGAAAATGGACCTATGCCGATACCGTATACCCGGATGAAGATATAAAAGGCATTACACTCTCTAGATGTAGTCAACTCCCTTCCAGAAATTGCCTTCTAAAGGGGCTTGGCATCAAAGTTGTGGAGTTTCTTGTGGAAATCCCAAAGGTCACCAATTCCAAAAACCTTTCCGAAATCATCCTTAATCATCCTCCTACTCTTATTCTCAAGCCGGAATTCAACATATTTACGAGTCTCTACATTTTACTCGTTCAAAGAGCTAATGAACTCTAATGTGAGGGAAGGGTTAGTCTATTCATCCATTTCGAACAAGGTAGACAATCCCATGGACTCGAAAAATGCTATTGTTTGGTCAAGCACCCCCAATTTTCCCAAAGTGTCTTAGCATACAAACTTAGTGGCGATAATTTTATTCTTAGCAAGGGATTCAAAAACGGTTCTATGCTCATTAGAAATAAAAGTTACCTCCGGATAATCCTTAAGTTGCTCAATCTCCAGTATAGTGGTAGTAACTTTTTCAATGGCCTCAACGACTACCCTTGCTTGCACCCTGGGTTGCTCAACCACCACTAAAGCTTTAGATGCTAGAACCATTTGTCTTTTGGGGAGAGTTTGGGAAATGGGTGCTTTGGTGTTCTCCTTTGTTCTTGCCATTGTTGTTTTCTCCTTCAAATTTGTGTCAACAAACCTTGATTATAATTGAATGCTCTTCTTGTCTTCCAACTTCAATCAAATTTTTAATTAATTTGGGGTTTTCGGATTTTACCCTAACCGTAGAAATTTTGGTTGATTTTGTGAATATTTTGATGTTTGAAGGTCTTTTCATTGACAAAGGAGTGATTTGTTTTGATTTTGAGCAAGTTTGCAATTGATTTGGATGAATTTGGTTGAGTAATTTGTGATTGTGGATGATGGGTTTGATTGTTGTAGTGAGGGAATGTGTTATGTTTGTGTTTGGGGAAGAAAAGAAATGAGAGATGAAGGTTGAAAAATCCCGTGTTTTAGTCTTTATTGGAGGTAGGGGACGCTCGACCTCTTTTGGGGACGGGCAGTTTTTGTTTCAGATTTTTTTGTTAAGCGTAGGGGACGCTCGACCTGGGCTCGGCTCGAGCGTGCTGAGTGCTGGGACACCAGTCCTGAAGCTAGCTCGAGCGGATTCTGTTGCAACTCATTTTTTTTTCTTTCTTCTTGCTCCAGCCCCCACGAGCTCAGGTCTGCCCTTGGGGATCCCTTTCTGTATACACCTCGTTTCTACACCTCCCGCCAAACACCTAGTGATGATTGGTCCATATGTTTAGCATATGTCATGATTTTATGACGTTTCGTAAATCGGTTAATAAAAGGTAACTCATACACTTGTGTCTACCCCTTGGTTGTCATTACGGTCGTTTTGGCAGTAATTAGAGTACATTTGGAGTCTGGGTCAAAAACCATCTTCATTTCCTAAAACCGTCAAATCCCGAGTAAAAGCAATGTACTTGTCTACTTAAGGTTAGGATGTCATAAAATGTTATGGGTATATCTCATTTTGAGTCCCATGTCACTTCTTTGGGCTAAACTTAAAAGTTTACATTACAAAATGTGCATTTCATTTAGCTAAAATGACAACCCGGCCTTTAGGCCCGTTTTACAAGGTCATAACCACTTTTTTTGGGTCAGACCTATTTCACAGAAAGTTCTAGATCTTTCTTTTAGCTTTTGAACGCCACCAAAATCACCTTATTCCGAGTCTTATAGAGAAAGTTATGCCTAAAATACGACAGGCTGTCAAACGCGTTTTCTCGCGCATAAGGAACCTACCCGAGAAAAGACGCAGTAAGAGCTGCGCCTCTTCTAAGGGACGCAGCACCTGCTGCGCCTTTTCTCAGGGCTTTCTTTTTTTCCAAGTTTCCGTGTTCGGTTATTTCCGGAACTTTCTTTCCTATTCTTTTCCAAATTCTACCCTTTCCATAATTCCTCCATATGTTTAGTAGAAATAGAGGCCTTTGCCTCACATATTTCTCACGCGAGTGTCCGCCCTTCTCTTCTCCCTTTGCATTCTAAGACCTTGCTCTAAGCTTTCGACGCCTACATGCTTGATCAATCGACCATGTAAGCTCAGATCATTCTGAGTACCAGTCACGTTTGCATGAAGAGCCAATTTGACCACTACACAATCAATTAATCAATCTTTTAAAATCCTTTTTCAAGGGCAGTTTCATATTTGCATAGATCGAGTCGAGTTACAACTAAAAACCGATTTAGTTAAATCTCGTGGTGCTAACATGTAAGTCTGAGGGTGTAAAATCCCAATTTTATTTATTGTACTTTTTATTTTGTAATTAATGTACGAGTTTTTGTCATAAGCACGTTCAAAACCGTCTTTAAAAACTATATTTTAAAACCGTATTTATAAAACAGCGGAGGACTGACATTGAGAAGAAACGCAGCAGCAGCTGTGCCTCTTTGAAGAGTCGCAGTACATGCTGCGCCTCTTCCTGAGGCTGCCGCTGCTCCTGCTCTTCTTCTTCTTCCTCGATCTTCTGCAACTTTTCTATTTTTCTTATTTCTTTCGTTTCTTTTGTTCGTTTTAGTATATAAACCATGTTTTATTAATCCTTTTCAAATTATAACGTTTAATCCGACTTAAATCCCTTATAATCGATATTTGCGGATTTTCGTCATCTTATTCAAACCCGGATTTAAGAGGCTCGATTCATTCATATCAAGTCCCTTGATTTCGTCTGTGATATATGTTTTAATTCTGTTTTCTTCCTCAATTCTTAATCTTTAATTTCCGCCTCTAAGTTCAAGTTTGTATATAAACCAATTTTCGACATCGTAAATAATATCTAACTTGTAATAATTCATTTCAATCCATTTTTATCATTTTATGATGGTTCCTAATGCATATAATCTAACTAAATCACCTTCATTCGAGTTATATATCAATAAATTATCCTAATCAAACAACCAACGATAACAATTAACGAGTATGACTTTCTCAGTCATAAACCAACTCATGAACAGTCGCATGAACTGAAGCGCCTCTTCTAAGGGACGCAGCAGATGTTGCGCCTGTTCTGAGGTGGTTTCTGCCTCTGAACTCGTCTTGTTTTGACGTAGGCTTCTAATTAGTTTTATAATTAACTATTATTCTTATTATCACCATAATTCGACATATTTTCAATATAATTCATATTTTCCATATTTTCTATTTTATTTTTATTTCCTTTTTTTTATTTCTTTTTTTTTCCCAATTTCTTTTTTTTCCCAATTTCTTTTTTTTCCAATTTCCTTATTTTTTCTAATTTCCTATTTCTTTTAATTTCCTTATAATTTACTATTTTCTTTTATCTCTTTTATTTATTTCTTTCCTATAATCTTTTGGCATGTTTATGACATAAATCGTTTGTCACTTGTAATTTATTTCTTTGTAATTTGTAATATTTCATATTTATTTTGTATGATTTATTTATCTGCCATTCACATGTAATTAATCTAACTTCCAACTTCGACCCATATTGCTTGCTAAATTACGTGTTAACCGACATAGTTTAATTCACATGCTAGGATTAATTTAATGTTTGTTACATTGCATGCATTACATCGACAACATATCAAGTATGAATAATTTCCCTAATCATTAGTAGAGGCCGCTATCGAGGCGGGCGGGATTAGGTGTTCAGTAAAAGGACTTCCTAATACATACCCTCACCCTTTACTCCAGATCTCTGTGAACATCCGTGTTCATTGGCGTCCACGAGAGTCATTCTAGACATAGAATGCTAAGGGTAACGAGTTCTTAGTGTTTATGTCACTACTTTGTGTCTTTACATGACACGAGGTATTCGAACGGTTCCAATTTCCCATAAAAATTGGTGGCGACTCCACAAATGCACGCTTATTTCAAGCGCTTCCGCGCGCGCCACGGGTGGCCCATGTCCACAGTTTGGCAACTCCGCTGGGGATGATACACTTACGTGTTACCTAGGGTGAAACTTGAACAAGGTTAGGGAATAGTTTATACGAGACAGTTGTCGGTTTTCATTACTCGACCTTCTTAGGTCGTTTTATTCGGCCTTCTTAGGCCCAACCCAATCCATTCGACCAATCGTCCCGTCTAGACGGTCCAAGTTCTTATCAGGGCCTAAGGATAGATAGCGATTGACGTCAACCATACCGTGATGCATACTCATGTTTGTATCAAGGGCTTTCACTACTCGGGGAAATGGACTAGGAACCGACTTTACTCATGTTTGGCACGGACCTCTCCACAGACCAGGGTTTGATTGCTTGGTATGTCAACCCACCTTTTAAGCCAAAACCCTTTAAATGCACTCAACATACCGTTATAATGCCTGTATATATGTTTGTATCATATACGTGATTACCATTTTGTAAACAAAACCATGACGAAATTTTGTAAAATAAAACCCTTTTCAAAATGTAAATATTTTCAAAAATGGCCTAAAATAGCGTAAAATAAGCCGAAACTCTGTCCAAATGTCGAGTCAAACTTCGGGCCTCAAATCCATTTCAAAACCGGTGAAAAAAAAAACGTAAAAAAAAAAAAAAAAAAAAAAAAACCAAAAAAAAAAACTAAAAACGTTTTAATCAAAATAGTTTCAAAGCACATAAATGTAAATATGTAAATTCAATTGGGCTAAGTTAGAGTCAAAATTCAGACCGACTATGTCCTAGTCGGAACTCTATCGAGTCATAAACCCATCTTCCTTTATATTTTGGGTCTTTTCAAATTCAAGTCAAGTCCTACGGCGTCACGCCGTCATTTTGGTCCTCCTACCCTAATTCAGTGAGGATCTAAACATTTCCACACCTCGACTCACACACTCGAGGCTAACACGTCGAGTCATTCCAAAATCCGTCTCTCGAATTCTCCTAATGACACGTTCCGGACACACATGCCTAAACCTCGAGTCAATTCTATCTTAAAACACACGTCTAGAATCAAAACGTGTCATCAATCCCGTCAATCATGTCAACCATACAAATGTCACTCCGTCAAGGTTAACACTCGAGTCTAAGGTCAAAGTCAAACACCGTGAATTCAAACACGAGAAGTCACTCACGACATTTCGCGATTTCACAAGTCAAGAGTCTAGTTATCCCGTCTCGTCCTCATATATTTTCCTTCGTATGTCCCTTATTTGTCGCCTTAGTATGCGTGATCCCATGTCAAATCAAGTTGTAACGTGTGTCATTTTCTTCTCGGTAGGAATTCTGCGATTTCCAATGGAAATGTTCAAGAAATTTTATCTGTCGTCGTCAAAGAACTAAGTGCTGCAGTCATTAAGCTTCAGGCCACCGTCGAAGACTTGAACACTCGTGTCATCAATATAGAAAACAAAATGAGCATGATGAAACCTTTACCATCTTCTCGTACCCCAAGGCCAGGTCATAGCTTTGACACAACTCACCCATCTAAGAAGGCCAATGAAGACAGGGAGTCAACCTCTTGGAAACTCCACCCAGAAGGCCGGGACGAGCTTATAGAGAATTCCTTGACCTCGGAACCACATATGAAGTATCTCTACAAAGACTGGTTTTCCAGGGAAAACTTCATCCAATTGGTCCAACCCCAGACCCTGAAAAGATATTGCCTAGGTGGAAGGACAATTCATATTGTCAGTACCATCGAGGTAGGGGACACGATACGGAGGAATGCTTTTGTCTAAAGCATATTATTCAGGATATGATCGAGGATGGCAAGCTTCCTGTGCCACCTTCCGTCAAACAATCCAAGAAGATCGACCCTCTTGGGTCCAATATCATTAAACATGATGAAGAATCATTCCTAGACAGTTCTCATCTCCTCGATCCTCGTGATAACGAAGAGATCAATGTCCTCGAAGACGATGATATCCAAAGTGGAGCGCTCATGCTTTCCATTGCCTTCAACAATAAATTTTCCAAAATAGAGGGAGCTATTGATAGCCTAAACTCTCGACTTTCCAACATGGAGAACCAGTTTGCTGAAATGGGTAAGATGCTTGATGCCCAACCTCTCAAGATGAAATGTGTCCAGACAAACCCTTAACTTGACAGTCCTAAGGAGAAAGCAAAAAGTGAGCAATTTTTCCTAGTTCTTCTCATCCAGGAATCAAAATCAACAAAGGCGACCTCATGGAGCCTTCGTCAAAGAAACCTAACAATTCTCCAAGGTCATTCACAAAGGCTTTCGAGAAGAAGGATACACCCCCTAGGAAATTTACCAACATTGGTATTACATACGTCGATGCCCTTCAGAGACTCATGGAGCGACGAATGTTGAAGCCTATCGGTCCTACGCCTGACCCAAAGAAGAAGTCTAAGTTCTGGGATGAGAATGCCTACTGCAAGTACCACAGAGGCAAAGGGCATGATACAGAGAAATGTTTCAAATTTAAAACATGTCATTCAAGATATAATCGAAAGCGGGAAGTTGTCCCTCTCAACCTTTAACCTGTTAGAAATTATTAATCTTATTATTTAACATATTCATATATGTGACATTTAATTTAGTCATAAAATTAAATTTAGATCTTATGCATGCAAACATGAATAAGAATAGAGAAGAAATCGTTTTCCTTACTATAAAATTTCGGATCAAAGGGCACAAGTAAGATCTCCTTCTTACTTGTTCTTGAGCTTTCCTTATATGGATGAACAAAGATTCAAGCTTAGAATCCCTCCCAAAGATGAATACCCAAGATAACCTCTTAAAAGACTAATATTATTTGATCTAGAACAATATTAATCTTACTAAAAATTGACCCAAAATATTGTTTTTGCTCTCTTGTATTTCGGCCAAGAGAAGGAAAGAATGATGGAGTATTTTCTATCTCTAAGTTCTAGTAATATCTTAGAGAATGAAATAATATTACACTAGAAAAATGTAGTGTAAAAGAAGAATGATTATGGAAGAAAAACTCTTGTTTTTATAGGTGGAAACCGAGTGGGGGAAGAAAAGGAGCCAATGCATGGCCAAGATGCTCTTCACAAAATCAATTAGGCATGCATAGCTAGAAGTAGTGTAATAATTTTGCATTCCACTTAATTATTTAACACAATTTAAACATATACTCCCTCCATTTTTTTCGGCACTTATAAAATGTGAGGTCCATTTTATATTTTGTCATTTGTCAATTGTCACATGTCACTAGTCATGTGTAATTGTAATTTATTTTTAACATATTAAAAATCAACGTATTAATAAAAATACGTCATGTACAAAATCGACTTAGTAATTCATAATTACTTGTACCAAAACGGTTTACCAATTATAAATCACAACATCTTGTATTTATAATAAATTATTCATTCAGTTTTAATTGTTTCGTAAACAATAATTCTATCTAAGTAATAAAACAATTTGATTACTTAGACCGTATCTTATTTAATCGAATTACAATAAGATACGTCATTAATACTCACAAAATCATCCGTCAATTTTAAGCAATTTAATTAACCCGTATCAGCATACGATCAATTAAATAATCAATTAAGAGTGTTACCCTTTAGGTATGACCTAAGGGGATCAACGGATCACACCGTCCCCACGACAGTAATGTCAAACTCTAGTCAGCCAATCATTACCGATATGTGTAGACCAGTTGACTGTAAAATATTACATCCCACATGTATTCTTAAAATGAGATTTAAACATGTGATCATCATGATCGACAGTTGTGATCGCATTATTGTCGGAGGACACTTATTCCAACAATCTCCCACTTGTCCTCGACAAGTGTGTGTCACCAATTCTCTTGTCCTATTACTATCTCCCACTCAATGCAAGGTGTCTTTTGGGTCGTACTTACAAGTGATCATATCGAGAGTGGTTTCCTCGATCTGGAGAATAACTGATTTGACCGGAGTTATCTACCATAGATACCTTCCGAGCGTGGCCAAGCATTTCCAGTTCATTACTCCTCGAGTGGCCATGAGATATTGTTTTAACCCTGACAAGGGGGTGGACAATTCATATCGCACTTATTCCCTTCGACTAGCCACAGCCATCATAACCCAAAATATGCCCATTTGACCCCATTTACGAAGGTCGTAGTAACACAAATCAAAGTTAATCTGAAACTGTGCCACCTTAGGCGAACAGTCTTTAGTCAAAAGAATCGACTCATTAGAATACTATAGTAGCTCTCGCCACGACCAGGCTATATAAATTTGCCAGAACTCTATAAGCGGTCACTGCCCGACAAAGTGTTCCTAACAGTCTGCCTATGTGATCGACTAGTCATCTCACATGACTCTATGGCACTTGAGCTTGCCATCAATCGCATCACACTCTAGTCACTTCGAGACGTCACCTCATACAAGTGACTATGGGCGAATACCATGTTCATCCAGGTTCACTTTAACGGGGTTCAATATTGTCTCTACAACCCGTTTGGATGTGACAAAGTATAAATGGAGTTTTAAGATTTAAAAACTCGAACGACAAATGTGATTATCACATATGAAAAGTCAATACCTGATTACTACTTCATATTTTTATAATCCATTTTTATCTTATATGTAGTTGTTCATCTCAATGCAATTGAAATGACATATGTCATGACTCATCATGTTAAGCCTATGAGAAGGCTTTGGTTAGTAGGTTTTATCAACTTCTTGTACCTAACTCAGCCTTACTACATACTCGTTTTCCTTTTGTAATGTATAGATTTACATTACAAAACTTTCTGAGTACGTGTCTAGATCCAATCTAGACATAGACTTTCTTGCCTTAAAATAGCTCCCACTATTTTCACAGTGTGCGGGACTCATCCCTCTTGCACATCCCATGATTGCAAGTGTACTCAATTTCCGTTGTGAGCATCCTCATTGTTCTTTATTGCTTAGAACGATTCTAACAAATCTATTTCTTAAATAACATAGCCATAATGGTATCTTAACCATCCTAATGTGTTTTGATTATGGTTTTGTCGGAAACCATGCGCAATCTCAATTGTCAATTGTCATTTGTGTAACACCCTTACACAAAATTGCATCAAAGACACTTTGCTTTACACCCTTAATGCTTGTGCAAGCACTTAAGGGTAATCTTTATGGCTTACTTGGTAACTATTACTTAAATTCGATTTGAAACAATTCATCATACTCAAAGTATATGAAATGTTATACATCATTACTCATTTAATTGATCCGGCAACGGAAGCAAATGGAATCAATCAAATATGTTCAACTTGATTGAACTAGTCATGAATCTTATCAACATAAGACTTCTTATTTGACGCTAATATCATGTGGATTTATCTACATAAATCTGGATATTAAAGATGTATTATATTATTCCAAAAGTCTTAAATCATTCTCAATGATCAATATGTCATCCACATATTAGACTAATTAAAATTTCCGTAACTCCCACTAAACCTCATGTATAAACACAACTTCTCGACTTATCGAGAAAGGTTTTATAACATGATTAAAACATTGATTCTAACTCATTGATGTCCTACTTAAGACCCTCTCTTAAGTTTCACATTATCTTAGGATTGTAAGAATCTACAAAACTCATAACATGTATCGAATACATTCCTTCTATGAAGAAGTGGGTTTTAGATTCACTCGCTATATATATCTCATAATGAAACACAATTCCTAAGAAAATCCAAATAGACTTAAGCATTTCAACTAGTGCAAAACCCTTTGCAACCAATCAAGCTTTGAAACCTCTCTTTATTAGTGCAAAACCCTTTGTCACTAATCAAGCCTTTTATTTCGGATTTTCATGGCTCTAAGCCTTGTATTGAGTTGTGACTTAATCACTCTCATGTAAGTCATATGTTCATTACTTTCCAGAAGTAATCAACTTGAATCAAACAATTTCATTGTAAGTTGTAAGCTCTTTACTTTCTTAAAAGTAACATGAATTCATCATCTTCAACAAGTGACGACTTTAACCTCCTAGGTTTTGAAGAAACAACGTTTTACACAAAACGTCTCATGTAGCCAAGAAAGACCAGTTTCTTGCGACATAACATCCTTTGACACAATACAATTTGTGGCTCTTGAATATTTTCTCCCACTCTGTCTTCTAAAAATAAACTTGTATTTTAGAAAGACAGCTTCACGAGCCACAATCCCTGTTGTACTCGTGATTATAGTAAGAAAAATGAGCATTTGTTTCTTTTGAAAAAAAACTTACAAACATGGTACCCTACCATTTCATATCTCATATGATTGGTTTTAGATTTAGTGGAAAAATAATTTAGACAAAATGATAAAATCCCCAAAAGGATCAAGTAACTCAAAGTAACTTGATAGAAGTCCAAACCATATCGAATAGCGTTTGATTTCTTATCCAACCACACATTATCCCATAATGTGTGTTGAGAGAGATTAACTTGTGATACTATATCACATTTCATTTGGCTTATATCAAAGTCTTCACTTTGATAATCCCATCACGACTAAATCGTGATTCCTTGAACTCTTTAAACTTCTTCAAAGATTTCTCTATTTAACTTATTAAGTGAACACATTAGCGTCAACTTAAATCGTTGGTAAAAGTAAATGATCAACCTATTTTGGATCAATGATTTACAACCTCGATCTCCTTTTCAACCAAAAAGGCACGAGACATCTTGCTTTGAATACAAGATACGCATATACCATAAGATCTAATGGTTTCAAGAGTACTTGATAACTCTTTGCGTTCATCATTCCAGAATTTAAGGTTTAATCTTGGGTTACCAATTTGAGTCTTGCATCATCTTCATGATATATCATTCTAGTTTGGTTTAGAATATATTCACCTTGATAATGGGCTAGTCATACATCAAATCACGGTGTATAGGGTCACATAAGTGAAACCTCTTTTGTATCTTACAAGTTTATATTCTTATTTAGATTTTATGCACTTAATAGTCATAATTAAGTACAACTATAAACCCAAAACTAGATTGAGTACACAATGACTCTATCTCTCGATATTATTTGATGCTAGTCGTCATATTATAATCATCCTATGTATCAAATACAATGATGAAAACCACCACCGGTTTCTAATATTGACGAAGTAGTACTAGCAAAATTTATGTCAATCAAATAAACATTTAAAGAAGAAGGTCTCATAATATGTCCCACAACTAACTTGTTGATTCTTCAATAATTTGGGGTAGTTTCCTTTCTAGCGTCCAACAATTAAGACAATGAAAACTTTATCGGTCGGGATTGATGGGTTTAGTATCGTTATTCTCAATAACTTTACTTTTAACATTACCTTGTATCAATTCCATTCTAATTTTACTTCTTTAAAACCTTATCCTTTTCTTAACGGTTTAAGAGAATGCTCCCACTCATTTCAAGGAGTCTTTACTAAGAGAAGCAAAATTGAAATTCATGAAGACTACTCTTCATTCGTTTGTTTAGTCTTAAAACTTTCATTGAAGTGGTTGCGGTATTTTGGTCAATTTTGATTTCAAACAAATCTAGTTACCAAAATGATGTAACGTTTCAAAGTACTTAACTCAATTAAGCATATGAGAAACAATTCATTGTAAGTAGATATGTTAGTCAAGGATCAAAAACCCTTTTGATCACGAATAACTTTTATCTATACTCTTCACAAGAGATCCTTACAATGGATAATACGAGGTTTTTAGAAGGAAAAATTCAAATTTTGTCTTTAGTTACGATGTTTTAATGGAGATTTGAACTAAAATCGAAATGATATCGTATATGAATTGTGGTAAAGAAATAGAACAATATGATAACGGAATAGTGGAAAACTTAACATTTATCGTTATAATAATACTTGTAAATAATATGACAAGTATGAGCATTTATATAGTGACCTCTACCCAACTATTATAAATGATTCCAAGATCCAAATTCATATTAACTTGGGCACGGTGTGGCCGATAAATCCCTTATCAATATAACTCGGTGGATTAACTCTTTAATCGATTCTACTTTTAGAACTCTTGGTCGATAAAATTACATTAACATTTATCTTTAGCTCGGAAGACATGCAACTACGGTCACGAATACTTCCGTTGAGCTCAATCCAAATTTCGAATAAATGTGTCAATGATCCAAACCCACATTAATTTGGGCACGGTGTGGCCGATAAATCCCTCATCAACATGAATTCGGTGGATAGACATTTATCACCCACTTCCCCTACGTAACAAGGTTTGTACCCCGGTGTGGCCGAGTGCACTCCCTCACGAAATAGGTTTTCATGGTTTCTACTTTTTGGTAAGGCTAAGTCTCAATTGTTTATTTTTAGTGAGAGGTCATGTCAATTTATTATCTATCACGTTTTAAGTGAACTAAAGCGGTGAACTACGATAATTGTAATTGACACGGTCGATCAACTCGATATAATGATAATGCATGTTTTAGTTATGGCGATTTAGCGATGCATGCAACATATAAATAAAATGCAAAGCATAAAAATAAATCCTAGTATGGCCTTCCTAAAATAATAAATCTAATTAATTATTACATATTCGGAAACCAACTCCTTTGGTCCCTTGAACTTCGGTCTTGGCACGCATTTCAAGGCAACACTTCTTTAACGGATCGCCTTCTTGAGTGGCACCGTCTTCAAGGATCTCCGGAATAAATAAATTTCATAACAAATTACATAATTTCCTATTATACATATGTAATTAAAATAAAATAAATCTATTAAATTACAAAACGGTGATACGAGATCACAATAAATTACAACCGAATCGATATTCCCATACATTTCGGGTAATACCAATTAAAACTAAGGCCATACTAAGTAAAATTACATAATTCAAAATTACATAAAATTAAAACTAAAATTATGACAATCATAAATAAAATGCAGCATTATAATATGTATGAACATGCCTAATTTTATGCTAAATCGCCTTTAAGGAGCCAATATCGTATATTTATCGGTTTTTACGGATTTGCGTGATTTGACCTTTTATAATCACAATAATTACATAAATTCACATTTATGTACAAGTTAATTACCCTAACCAACTTAGGACTCAAAATTAGTCTCCACTAACATATTGACAATAATTAACTTATATTTCTTAAAATTGTTCATAAATGGACTCAAAAATACAATATTATATCATAAATTTCAAATAAATCATAAAAATTTCAAATAAATTCAAAAATTTGAAATTTAAACTCATGAACATTCTGAAAAATTACCATGATACTCATAATGCTCAAAACATAGGTTAAAAATTTCGAAAATTTATCGAGAAAAACAATGTTGCGGTTTATCGGATTTATCAATTATTACCATAAAAATATGAGAAAAATTATTTTTATTAACTTTTCACTTTTAGATATGAAAAATGTGATAAAATTCAACATGTGACGTTTTTCCCTAGTCATGAAGTATGTTTTAGCAATTTTTACTAATTAAAGTCACTATTTATGTGATTTTTCATCAAAAATTCATAAATCATGCATAAAGACTTAATTATAGCCAAATATTTTACACACATCTTGTAAAATTGCATGTGACAACATACTAAATTTCTATGACCAGATTCGAAATATAACTCATATTAACCTAATTTTCCATTTAAATATGATTTTAACTTGAAAAATCCATATTTCGAGCATAACAACTCATTTTATTATGAAACTTTACATGCCATCATTATATAATATATGTGAAAACATATCCAAAAACCACTGGAAAAACCGAAGTTTTGCTATTTTTAGTCCAAAAATGACATTTTAATCATAAAAATCACATTTTAATGCCATTATTAATAAAAATGAACAATAAAATCCATAAATAAACCAAAATATCCTAAAAACATTTTAGGACCAGAAACTTTAACATGAATAATAAATTTCGTGATATATCATAATAAACACAAATTTATAAATTTTATTTGTTAATCGTATAACTCGGAAAAACAATAACCGATTTGCATGCAAACAACCTAAGGCTCTGATACCACTTGTTAGAAATTATTATTCTCATTATTTAACATATTCATATATGTGACATTTAATTTAGTCATAAAATTAAATTTAGATCTTATGCATGCAAACATGAATAAGAATAGAGAAAAAATCGTTTTCCTTACTATAAAATTTCGGATCAAAGGGCACAAGTAAGATCTCCTTCTTACTTATTCTTGAGCTTTCCTTATATGGATGAACAAAGATTCAAGCTTAGAATCCCTCCCAAAGATGAATACCCAAGATAACCTCTTAAAAGACTAATATTATTTGATCTAGAACAATATTAATCTTACTAAAAATTGACCCAAAATATTGTTTTTGCTCTGTTGTATTTCGCCCAAGAGAAGGAAAGAATGATGGAGTATTTTCTATCTCTAAGTTCTAGTAATATCTTAGAGAATGGAATAATATTACACTAGAAAAATATAGTGTAAAAGAAGAATGATTATGGAAGAAAAACTCTTGTATTTCTTGGTGGAAACCGAGTGGAGGAAAAAAAGGAGCCAATGCATGGCCAAGATGCTCTTCACAAAAGCAATTAGGCATGCATAGCTAGAATTAGTGTAATCATTTTGCATTCCACTTAATTATTTAACACAATTTACACATATACTCCATCCATTTGTTTCGGCACTTATAAAATGTGAGGTCCATTTTATATTTTGTCATTTGTCAATTGTCACATGTCACTAGTCACGAATAATTGTAATGTATTTTTAACATATTAAAAATCAACGTATTAATAAAAATACGTCATGTACAAAATCGACTTAGTAATTCATAATTACTTGTACCAAAACGGTTTACCAATTATAAATCACAACATCTTGTATTTATAATAAATTATTCATTCAGTTTTAATTGTTTCGTAAACAATAATTCTATCTAAGTAATAAAATAATTTGATTACTTAGACCGTATCTTATTTAATCGAATTACAATAAGATACGTCAATAATACTCACAAAATCGTCCGTCAATTTTAAGCAATTTAATTAACCCGTATCAGCATACGATCAATTAAATAATCAATTAAGAGTGTTACCCTTTAGGTATGACCTAAGGGGATCAACTGATCACCACCGTCGCACGACAGTAATGTCAAACTCTAGTCAGCCAATCATTACCGATATGTGTGGACCAGTTGACTGTAAAATATTACATCCCACATGTATTCTTAAAATGAGATTTAAACATGTGATCATCATGATCGACAGTTGTGATCGCATTATTGTCGGAGGACACTTATTCCAACATAACCCACAAGGCAGCTTAGGCAATCCTCATGGATATACCACTTATCAGGAAACTCTTCTTGACTATTATCCTTCCAGTGTTCCCAATGATGAGGACCAGGTGCTCAAATGGATGAATGCTCAAAGTCAGATGCCCAAACCAATTGCTGGAAAAGACAATGTTCAAGCATGGGCCGATGATTACGAGTCTGGATCTAAGATCGAGTCATAGTCCGAGTCCTAGGCTTTATTTCCCATAATTTTTCTAGTGTCTTTCTTCGTGTCCATTTCCATTTCTAGTGACAACCTGGGGGCTGTCCCACGAGTCACATGTCTTCTCGAGTCTATACATTTTTTATTCAATAAAAGTACATTTTTCAATCCATATATTCTATTATATCCCTCGCTTTTCCCCTTTTCCTGTGACAACAAGAATTTATTTGAGACATTTTAAAACGAACAACAACACATGCTAGTAAATGTGAGTACACTTAAATGATGTTCCATTCCGAATTATAGAGGACCCGAAACTCCATGTCTATTTCCTTACCTATTCCATGTCTGGCAATAGAAACCTCACTATACCCTAGTTTAGGACGAGCCTATCTCAAGAGATTCTAGGACGAATCCAAACCATCTCCCTTGTTAATGATCTATAACGAAAGGCAAGCCCATTCCCCACAATAAACAACTTGTCACTAAAGATCAATCCGTTTCACACCAAAGGTCCTAGTCTGACCCAAATCCATAGTAGCAATCAAATCCAAGACGATACGAGCCATGATCAAAGACAAAGGCTCAATCAAGAGAAACCAAGATCAATATCCAAGGCCGCAGTTATGCCCGTAATTCAAGACAAGAGTCAAAAGAACAGGCCCAATCAAGCAAGTGAATGTCAATATCCATAGTCAAAGTTATCCAAAATTTGAGCAAAAAGCCGAGATTTATTCCAGACCGAGAATCTGAGTCTGAATCAAGAACGAGCCTGAAATCAAATGCTGAACAGAATACTGTTGCAGTTTATATAGAATCAAGACATCGATGAAGATGGTCAGCTAGCACCCTCACTTAGCCCATCACACACCCTAAGTCCTTCTCGAGACCGTTACGGGGAGATAGTTAGGAATTTTGAGAAGCCTCTCAAGCTCGTCAAGTATACCCATCCTTTAGGGCCAAGACATGGTAACTTGATCCCGCATCACTTATCCTACCTTTATGTGCTCAGGCTACATCAAGCCAAGAGACTCCATTTCCAAGCCATATTACAAGCCATAATCCCATCGAGCCTTAACTCCACAAAATCAAAGCTTCAGAGATTTGCTCATCAAAGCCTCTTATTTCCAAGTCCCACATTCCAAATATCCAATCCAGTTTCACCTTGACCCAGACACGGAGTCTTCAAATACTTTGCTACCTAGGACGGGACACACCTATATCATCCTTAGGGTCCACTTTTAGGTGCGCTCACACGACAAGGAATTTTTTTTACAAAATTAGGCATACCTCTTTGGTCTATGATCAGAGGGAGTTATCTCAAATCGATTCTTCGAGTTACCAAAAGAATATACTCTCCCGACTCATGCACTTTAAGGTCCTGACAACATAAGCTTATGCACACACCTGAACTACGAGCATGGTTTGATTTCACCTCTTCAGGTAGATACGTAGGCAGTCATTTCTTACATAAGAAGGATACAACAATAACACCCAAATAAAAATAACAAAGCCAGCTCAGAACTACGATCTGGTTTGATTTAACTTTACGTGAATACGTAGGCAGTCCTTATGGACACAACCATCCCAACCTCAATTTCACAACCATCCATTTCCATTTCATAACCTTCCAACCACAATTTCCATTTTACTGGGGGCTCCTTTCCGTCGCCCAGTTTCCTTTTTTACCAAAGTCTAGAGTCACTTTCTCATCCTGGGGGCTTTTCTTCTAAGATGCCACCCTTCCTTTACTCCCCTCTCATTTAAGTCAAACTAGTACTTGGTTCGGACAATGACAAAGGTCTTAGATCGATTCTCAAATTTATCGTGCCTCAAGAGGGATCTCTTTTACAGAAAACAGTGGCGAAAGATGTCTAAGTATACAGTCGATCCATGGCTTATGCCTTGCCTTTATATGCCGACATCATTCTTGCAATTCTTCTACCTTTTGGAACTGATAAGCATTGTCACCCACACTTGGCTAGGGGTTACGTATACTTAAGCAAAGTCTGTCAAGGTCATCCCTGTGTCGCGTCAAAACTAAGTTAGTGTCGCGTCAGTCAAACCTAAGTCTACATTTCGCGTTCGTATTAGGTCTGTGTCCGCGTCACTCATATGACTAGAGCCCATTGAATATGCATAACGCATTGCAAATGACAAAATTCTTTAAGTAAGTTTTAAATAACTTTTATAAAGAAACAAATTTTGCAAAACCTATGTGCTTCCTCATTTGAGGTCCATGTGCTGATTGCTTACGTGTGTTTCCTCGTGTGCTATGTGCTATTTGCCCATTAGATTGCATTATTGTGTGGCTACTAACCATGCAGGTGAGTGTGTAGATACCCGGTATCTGCTGAGACTCCAACAAACACCCGATGATTATCGGACTACAACATGCTTTGAAATCGTAGTGTTTGATCGACAGTTCGTGAACAACTCTACGTCGGAAAACTTAAAACGATTTCGAAAATAAAACATTTCAAGAGTACCTGAAGTGTTTAATGCATGACGACGGGGTCGCAATTATACTAACTAGAGTTAAAACCGACACCGGACCAAAAACCGACTCAAAATTCAAATCCCGACTCCAACAACGAGTCAAACACAAAAAACAAACCATTCAAATGCTTCCATGTTAAGATTTCCCGGATTCATGTATGGTCAAGTACCAAACATATGCATACAAATCCTAGGATAGAACAAATCATGATTGCATTTGTGTGAAAGTGACAAGACACCTCGAAGATGTGCGATGTGGCTCGCGCCTCTTTGAGCAGCCCAGGTGGCCACGTCGCTCAAAACTCACACAACCACTCATTATCCTATAAATACCCCTCAAATGCCACCATTTGAGAACTTACGCGAGTGTCCGCCCCCTCTTTTCTCCCTTAAAATTCTAGACTCAACTTCCTAAGTCACAATCCGACACGTGTTTACGACCTACCAATCGTAAACACAAGCCTTACACATTTTTTGGTACCGTCATCGTGCATTAAATCACTTGACCGACCATCTCGACCACTACACCATCACTAAACTTAATAAAACACTCTTTTTACTTACTAAAACGGTTTTAAACCGATTCTTTTCCGACCAAACGAGTTGATAGACTTACGTCGGTTTCTCGCCATAAGCCAAGCATGTAAGTATGAGGGTGTAAAAATCCTTCTTTTATCATGTCTTTACTTGTTTCATGACTATAACATGCTAAATCATGCATAACATGGGAAGAATGAGCCAAAACCGGACTATTTGGTTGAGGCAGAGGCTACTTACGTAGCACATAGGCTCGCGCCTAAAGCAGCCTGCCCAACCTCAAGTCCAATCCGTGTTTGGTCTCTTCTTTTCTTCTATTTTCATTTTCATATTTGTAATCGGTTTTTACCATTTCAAGTATTTTCAAACCCTTTTTATTTTCTTTTACAAGTTTTAACCATAAAACATTTTTCACCCTTGGTTCTTAATACCATGACGGTTTAATCCGTGTTTCGGTGATAATATTTGGTTAATTACATTAGAAAGGTATTTTAAAACCTTTTATTTCATTTCTTTACATTTTGGGAGGTACTTTAAAGCCTTTCATCATTTCTTTACATTTTCAAAACAAATGTATTAGTCACCAGCACAAAGTCATCCTTGGTTCTACATACCATGTCGGATTTTAACCCGAGTACGATGATGAGTATTGACTAATTATATTCAAATGAACTTAAAACAATTAGTTCATAATTATTTTCAAAACTATTCATGTCAAGCTTACAAAGTCGAACCCGACATCGAATACCGTCAAAACAATGACGATTATTCAAGTTCCGTTCTTCAAATCAACACAAATACGACCTAAACGGTCCTTTCAAACCAAAACGGGTTCAAATACCCATTTTCAACACGTTTTATAAATGTTTTTCAATGGTCAGAACGCGTCATATACCGTTGACTGACCCGCGCCTAAACATGCCATCTCTTTTCCTATTATCGAACCAGGGGAGACCCCTTATATCGCCAATAGGCTCGCGCCTCATCTGGCTGCCTCGTGCAGGGTCTATTCCTTTTCCAGCATTAGTCTAGGACGATCCCGACTCCGGCTAACCCGGATATAGGACGGATCAGACGACTAACTTTCTCATTCAAAAATCGTATTTGCAAAATGCCTTACTAAGACAAATGGATCACGTTATGCACCATAAACCTAATTCGGTAAATGGATGTTTAATTTTCATCTTGCATGAAAATCAATCATAAATCCAACTCGATATCTTATAATTGATTCTCAGATTAAATCAACCAACTTAGAAAGCTCTCACATGTTAGGTTTAAACTATTGGATGCGCATTCATGCATTTAAACCGTTTTATCAACTTTTGCATTCAACCAACCAAGATCGATCAGTAGAGGCCGCTACCTCGGGCGGGATTGGGTGTCAGATTAAAGGGCTTCCCAATACATACCTTCACCTCTTACTCAGAAACTTTGGATAGTGGACGACCTTATCCAGGGCGTACGAGAGTCATTCTAGAGATAGAATGCTGAAGAGGGACGATTCCTTATCTTTAGTGCCTATGTCAAACACTGCTTTGTGCTTCGTTTGACCGAGATATAAAGTGGATTCGAACGGGGTCCAAGCATCCCACAAATGCTTGGTGGCGACTCCGAACATCTCTAATCGTTTCGAGACCCTTGCCGAGACGAAACCGACCGATCTAAAATGATCCGGTCGAAAGCATTTTTACGCCGCCGAGCGTGGCTTTCAAAACACCGTTGTATGTCCACAGATCGCCTGGACGTGCAGGTGGCTGTGTTTACAGATTGCCGACTCCGCTGGGAAAACTAGGACACTTGTGTCTTTGTGATCCCTAGATGGCGAGACTCGAACGAGGTCTTGGTTGGAATGCATTAATTGATATTACGGTCACGGTCCGGTTCCTTGTCCGGGCCCATAACCTAACCCTTTTCGACCAATTGGCTCATCTCGTTGGCATGAGTTTTCTCATCCCCGCATTTCGAATCCCGATTGAGTCAAGCATACCATTGACGATACACATTTCTGTTTCGTCAAAGAGCTTTCATCACTTTCAAGCACGAGGCTAGGGAACCCTCCTTACACATTTTGTTTGGATTGGTATCCCTCTCGCAAATCGGGGTTTGATTGCTTGGTGTGTAACCCACCCTTTTAAGCCAAAACCCGTGTCAGCATAATGCATAATATAATGAAACTGTGAGTGCTTATGTGATACTCGATCATAAGTCCTTCCGTGTCATTTTCAAACTTTCAAAAAACACCCTTTTGCGCCGTTATAATGGCCGTTTCAAACCTCTGTCTTTCGCCGACCGTTGCTTTTCAAAACGCCTTTCTAGGCCGTCGTAATGACGATTTTCAAACCCGGTTTTTATAACCATTTCAACACGCCTTTCTAGGCCATCGTAATGACGATTTTCAAACCCGGTTTTTATAACCATTTCAACACGCCTTTCTAGGCCGTCGTAATTACGATTTTCAAACCCGGTTTTTATAACCATTTCAACACGACTTTCTAGGCCGTCGTAATGACGATTTTTAAACCCGGTTTTGATAACCATTTCAACACGCCTTTCTAGGCCGTCGTAATGACGATTTTCAAACCCGGTTTTAATAACCATTTCAACACGCCTTTCTAGGCCGTCGTAATGACAATTTTCAAACTCGGTTTTTTTTACAACCATTTCAAAACACCTTTTTACGCCGTTATAATCGCTGCGTCTAGACACGAATTTTAACCCGTTTCGCGCCGACAATGGCTCTTTCAAAACCCGAGAAAAGCACACACCCTTTTCTCGAGACACTTTCGAGATCCCGAGGATCATACACCGTCCCCGAGACCTCTTCAAACATTTCAAAACCCGATTTTCAAAACATACAGGTTTGAATTTCAAAAACCGTCTTGGGAAACAATACATTGTTTTCCGAGCCAACTCAAACTCAAAACCGTCTTTTGCAAACAAACTTAAGACAACCCTTTCAACTGACCGACTTGCAGAGATCCCTATCTTCGGAAGCCATCCATAAAACGACAAATGAATCTTTTTGAAAATCTCTATTTTCGAAAACTTCAGTCCACCACTCCAATTCCGCCTCGTGTCTATCGAGTCGAAGCAAACGTACTTATGGGTCTTTACTTATGAGTCGTCTCATCACGAGACTCGTACAATGGCGTCACGCCGTTACGTTGGACGCGTGTCAAAAGTTCGGTCAACACCGTCACGTCATAAATTGAGTCAGCACCGAGGTACCACACACGGTCATCCTCGTCTTGTTAATCTGATCTTTGTCTCGTCCTTTGTGTTGTCTGCGTTCAGTCTTTGAACCGTGTCGGATTGAGTTGTAATGTGATCCGTTTCTCTGCCTCAGAACCATTGCCCCGTCTTCAACTTCGTCCAACAACAACGACAACAAAGATGTCACAACTGCTCAGCTAGCCAGCCTACTCACTGCTCTTAAGGTCACTCTGGATCGTGTCGAGACCCGTATCGGCACCCTGGAAAACAAGGAAACTGGAGAGCACAACACTCCGCCCTTAACTGAAACTGAGAAAAGGCTCAAGCTCTTGGAAGAACAACTCCTAGCCCGGATTAACAATATTTATCTTGAGAACAACCGAAGATTTGAACCTGTTGGGGATCAACTACCCGATAACTTTACCCTGACTGATGTGCCCAAATTCAAGGGAGTGGAGGACCCACTCAATCATATTTGAGCATTCAAAGACTACATGGCCATAAAAGGGGTTAAACAGGAACTTTTCACCCGGATCTTT
Organism: Silene latifolia; assembly: GCF_048544455.1. Classification (NCBI taxonomy): domain Eukaryota; kingdom Viridiplantae; phylum Streptophyta; class Magnoliopsida; order Caryophyllales; family Caryophyllaceae; genus Silene; species Silene latifolia. The sequence goes on along the minus strand of NC_133536.1, from coordinate 125,219,250 downwards.
CCATCATCCTTGGAACCGATCCCTCGCCAATGGTACTACTCCCTTGACCCAAAGAATCTTACTACCTGGGATGAGGTCGCAGTTGAATTTGCTAAGCAATATGCCGACAATGTTGAAATCCAAGCCAATACCCGTACTCTTGAGGTCCTAACCCAGAATGACAAGGAGGGATTCACCGAGTTCTTAACCCGTTGGAGGAGGGTACGCACTCAGTGATTCAGCAAGCCGAGTGAGTCAACTTTGGTGGAAAAGTTTGTCCACAATCTCCGCCCGGTGTATGCCAACTTACTGAGGTACCAAAACATCAAGACCTTCCAAGACCTGCAAATCCTTGGGACACGCATCGAAGACGACCTCCGTAAGGGTGTCCTAGCCAAAACCACCGGTAGAGGCTACCAGGGATCCACATCAACCGGATCTCGCCCTTATGGTCAAACAAACAAGATTGATTAGGTCAACCTCATTGAACCAACCACCAAGAGAGCTGAGCGCCCCCAAAGAGTGTTCACTAATATAGGGTCAACTTATGCAAGCGCCCTGAAAAGGCTTATGGACCAAGGGAAACTACAGCCAATCGGACCCACCCCGGATCCGTCTGATGCTAAGAAATCCCGCTTCTGGAACCCTAATGCCTACTGTCAGAACCACCAAGAGAAAGGGTATGACATGGAAACCTGCTTCAAGCTCAAACACATCATCCAAGACATGATCGAGAAAGGGGAATTGCCTTTGCCTCCACCAACTAAACCAAACAACAAAACGAACCCTTTGGTAATCCATGCTATCTCCGATGATGAGCCAACCTTGGACTGCTCACACCTCATCCTGCCAATTGATGACAAGGTGAATGCCTTGGAGAGGGATGCCTCAGACGAGGTATTTGTGTTCAATGCCGCAACCATGCTTGCCATGTTCCAACAAGTTGAGGAAGCTATAGCCAGTCTCTCCGAAAGTATTACCCGACTTGACGATGCTTACCGCTGACTGATTTTCAATCCTCCAACGCCACGCCCAAGGGAAGGTCCCCCAGGCACCCAAAACTACCCTCACCAGGATGGATTGCTCCCACGACCATTCTGGCATGCACCTCACGATAATCACCCTCACAATAATCACCCCCACAATAATCAACCTCACAAAAAATTCCCTCACAAAAACTACCCTCACAAAAATTTCCCTCACAAAAACTACCCTCACAAAAATTTCCCTCACAAAAACTGCCCACCGAGGAATACTCCTCCAAGGTACCCTCGAGATACCGAAATCAATGGCATCTGGAGAGATGATGTTGAGGATGTCTATATTGTCCTAGGGAAAGAGAAACAGGTGAAAGAGATCGGTCATCTTACCCGGTCCGGACGCCCCTATCAAAACCCAACAGTCGTTCCAACAACCAGCGACCAGGTTGTCCCGGACGTGGACACTCAACCCAAGGCTCCCGAGAATTCGATCCTCAAACAGCTGTAGAAGGCAAAAGCCGAAATTCTAATTTGGCAACTGATTGCCACGTCCTTCGAGCATCGACAAGCTCTACTACAAGCCTTGGGAAAACTGACCGTGCCCTCTACCTCCTCCCCGGAAGAAGTGGTAGCACACATGACAAGGGATGTCCCTGATCTGAGCAACCCGATCATCTTCTCTGATGAAGATATCCCTCCCTTCGGAGCCAACCATAACTTGGCCCTATACATCACAGTACAATGCCTCAAAAAGAATGTGCCTATGGTTCTTGTGGATGACGGATCTGCAATTAATGTCATTCCCCTCAAAACGGCTCACAAACTGGGTATCAAAGAAGCTGATTTGGTCCCAACCAATCAAGGAGTACGCGCTTATGACGGCACTCGTCGTAAGGTCGCAGGGCTTATCACTCTAACCGTCGCAACCGGACCACTGGAAAGGCAAACCAGTTTTCAGGTAGTCGACATTGACGCCTCCTTCAATATGCTTCTGGGACGTCCCTGGATTCACGCCGTCAAGGCAGTTAATTCTACCCTCCATCAGAAAATCAGGGTCCCCTTCAACGGGAAAACGATCACGATTCCTGCTTCCCCGATCAAAGTCGTCATGAAAAAGGGAATAGCCTCCCAAGCCATTGAGGAGGACGACAACGAGATGTGGGGATTTCAACTTGTGAATGCCCTAACTGATGAATCAACACCCTTTGATTGTAACCCGTTTTCCAACCTCACAGTCAACCGTATTCTGATGCGCCAGGGTTACTTCCCGGGTTTACCTCTCAATCCGCTGAAGAGCGCCTTACCTCCCTTAAAACAAGATAAGGTCCCCAACATCCCCTTTGGGCTGGGCTATGAACCTACCAGTGAGGATATCCAGGAGATAAACCTCCTAGTTCGGAAGCGCAAGAAGCACGGAGTCATCCTCCGCCCCTATCATCTGACCCTTAATGGATACTTTGTCCCCGAGGGAGAGTCCGAACTCTACCATGGCTTTCCTGAGCCGATCTATGACTCTGTGGCCAAGGCCAGGTACCCGGGTGTAGAAGTCTTCCAGGACTGCTACTTCATCCCCAACAACACCGAAGCTGCATCAACTGAGTCTAAGCCGTCCTCATGCCTTGATGGACAAGCTGTCACTCTCCTCTTTGGAGAGGATAACATCAAGCACCTCGACTATGAGGACATCATCAACATCGCTCTGAATGACAACCAATTTGACCCGACCGCCTTGATCTCTGATGCCGACCCGGAGAAAGCTACACAAGGGTGGAGGAAGACCGTCAAGTGGACCGACCGCCAAGGCCGCATTCTCAAGATCACAACTGGAGAAGGCCCTATGTTCAAAGAGGAAAGTGAAGAAGAATCTGAGTCTGAGTCGGAGTCAAAGTCTGTCTTAGCTCCTAACACTTCTGATGTCCCAGTCAAGGTCCCCTTCCCGCTGTTTTATCACAAGCTTGTGGCTAATTCAGAGGCTGAGTCTACTAGGGTCATCCCCACTCCCATGAAAGGTGACAACCTGGAGCCTCTTCCAGGGGCCACCTCCTCTGCTGTGTCGCCTCTGACTGACCATGAGATGTCTGTCCTCTCCGAGCTTTTCGCTCGTGGCAACTTAATGAATACTAAGTTTGCTTATGACTCGTCTCAATTTAACTGCAATGCAATTCTGAATGACTATGAGGAATTTGACTTGAGTGACTACCCACCTCACCTAGCCAAAGAACTTGACAAACGGGAAACCAGAACCCCCATCATTGAGGAGACCAAACCTATTAATGTAGGAACCGACAACACACCTCAAGAACTTAGGATAGGGACACCCCTTAACCCCTCGGAAAGACGACAGTTCATTGACCTCCTCCACGAATACAAGGACGTATTCGCCTGGTCCTACAAAGATATACCTTGGATTGACAGGGAAATTGCTGAGCACCGGATACCCATTAAACCCGGAGCTAAACCCATGAAACAAAAGCTGCGCCGAAGGCGCCCTGAATGGGCCCTGAAAATCAAAGAAGAAGTGGATAAACAGTTCAAGGCCGGTTTCATCAAAGTGTCTGAATACTCTCACTGGGTGGCCAACATTGTGCCTGTGCCGAAGAAAGACGGGATCATTTGGGTTTGCGTCGACTTCATGGATCTGAACAAGGTGAGTCCGAAGGACGACTTCCCTTTGCCACATGTTGACATTCTGGTGGATAATACCGCCGAGCATGCCCTCCTATCATTCATGGACGGGTATGCTGGGTACAACCAGATCAAAATGGCTGAGGAAGATATACACAAGACTGCATTCACTACACAGTGGGGTACAAATTGCTACATGGTCATGCCCTTCGGCCTCATCAACACCGGAGCAACCTATCAAAGAACCGCTACCACTCTCCTACATGATATGATGCACAAGGAGGTAGAGGTGTATGTCGATGACATGATTGTCAAATGAAGAGAATGGGACGGCCACATCAGCGCCCTTCGGAAATTCTTCGCTCATCTGCGGAAATATAACATGAGACTAAATCCTCAAAAATGTGCATTCGGGGTCACCTCCGGAAAACTCTTCGGACATGTCGTCAGCAAAAGAGGCATTGAGATTGATCCAACCAAAATCAAAGCCCTTCAGCAAATGCCTCGGCCTAAGAACGAGAAGGAGATTTGGGGATTTCTCGGTCAGGTTCAATACATCAGCCGCTTCATAGCCAAGCTCACCATGATTTGCGAACCAATATTCAAGAAACTTCGCGCCTCCGATCACACCGATTGGGACGATGACTGCCAAAAGGCCTTCGATAGGATAAAAGAAATCCTATCCAAACCTCCTGTCCTCATTCCACCTCAACAAGGGATTCCTTTATCCCTATACCTGACTATCACCGACACAGCCATGGGAGCAATGCTAGCACAAACGGTCAACGGCGAAGAACGAGCCATCTACTACATCAGCAAAAAGTTCATCGAGTATGAGACAAGGTACACCCAACTGGAAAAGACATGCCTTGCCCTAGTATGGTCAACAAAGAAGCTGCGGCATTACATGCTCAGCTACACGGTCCACATCTACTCCAAGATGGACCGGGTCAAATACATCTTCGAAAAACCCGTACTAAACGGATGGCTGTCTAAGTGGACACTCATGCTGTCCGAGTTTGACCTCATGTTTGTACCCCTCAAGGTTATCAAGGGAAGGGCAGTCGCCGATTTCCTAGCAGAGAATCTCGTCAATGAGGATCCAACGACCGACACATGGTCACTTTCAGACGAGGACATCCTTTATGCGGACTCCGATGCATGGGACCTATACTTCGATGGTGCATCTAATCTGAGAGGCTTCGGAGTAGGAATCCTTCTAATATCACCCGAGGGAGAACATGTTCCGATCTCGGTCAAGCTAGACTTTGTCGTCACCAACAATGCCGCTGAATATGAAGCATGCCTCATCGGCCTACAAGCAGCCATCATACTTGGCATCAAGAGACTGAGAGTCCACGGCGATTCCTCACTCATCATCATTCAGGTGTCCGGATCATGGAAAATCCGAAGTGACAGCTTAGCTCTCTACCGAGCGAAAATCAATCAAGAGGCCGAGTTCTTCGACCAAATAGACTAATTCCACTTGCCACGAGAAGAAAATCAATTTGCTGATGCCCTGCCAAAACTTGCCGCGCTCGTCAATATACCTGACGACATGACATCGATGCCCATATGTGTCGAGAGAAGGAGCGAGCCAACTCACATTTGTGCCATTAACAACGACGAGGAAAACCATAATGAACCTTGGTACCAAGCTATCCTCAACTACAAAACCAAAAACGAATTCCCTCCCAACTCTGACCCAAGAGGACAAAGAGCCATCCGTTTACTTGCATCACAATTCGTGATAAACCAAGATCAACTATACAAAACAACACCCCAAGGGATTCTCCTCCTTTGGATTGACCATCACAAAGCCAAAAAAGTCATGGGAGAGGTTCACGACGGAGAATGTAGCCCTCACATGAGCGCAATGATGCTTACCCGAAAGATCATGCGGCTAGGTTACTATCGGACCACCATGGAAGCCGATTGCCGTAACTACGTCAAACATTGCCACAATTGCCAAATCTTCACAACCATACAACACGTACCACCATCCCTTTTGTACACCATGACATCACCCTGGCCTTTCTCAACCTGGGCATCGACATCATCGGGAAAGTCAACCCGATAGGCACTAAGGGGCATTGCTTCGTCATCGTCGCCATCGACTACTTCACCAAATGGGTAGAAGCACAGTCATATGCAGTCTTGACCGCCAAACAAGTGGCCAAGTTCATCCAAAACAACATCATCTGCCAATATGGGGTACCTCATGAAATCATCAGCGATCAAGGCTCTCACTTCCGGGCGGAAACACAGACCTTGCGGGATAAATACAAGATTAAACGACATCGATCATCCCCCTACCGTCCCCAAACCAACGGAGCGGTGGAGGCAGCTAACAAAACTCTTGTCACCATTATCAAGAAAATGCAAAACAACTATCGCGATTGGCCGAGTAAACTCCCATTCGCACTTTGGGCATACCGAACCTTCATCCGAACACCGACAGGCGCAACACCCTTCTACATAGCATACGGTATGGAGGCGGTTCAGCCGGTAGAGTTAGAGGTCCCTTCTCTACGCATCCTACTGGAGACTCAAGTCCCTGAGGCGGAATGGACCCGTCGAAGGTACGAACAACTCACTCTTCTAGACGAACGACGACTCAATATCTTGCACAACGTCCAACTATACCAACGGCGTATACAACAGGCATTCAACAAGAAGGTTAAACCCAGGAACATCGAGGAAGGCGACTTGGTCCTCAAGTCGGTCCGAGCCCTATTACCCGTCGATCCGAGGGGAAAATTCAAACCCAACTGTGTCGGGCCATACCTGGTCAAGAAGATACTTTCGGGGGGCGCAGTGAGACTGAGTGACATAGACGGGGAGGATTTTACAAACCCGACCAACCTAGACCAACTCAAGAAATACTACCCTTGAACCGTAGCAACCAATGACCTAACCCTAGTTTTACAACGAGCAACCACCTTAACCCTTTTCAAGTCAAGTTCCTCAGCGCGTTCTGATTTGAAAATGCATGTTTTATCGAGTCTAAGTTGCGGCACCTTGCCCATTTCGAATGTCCTTTGATCTGTCAAAGGCAACATCCATTTGCACTAAAACAAAAAACCCTTGAACTACGAGCATGGTTTGATTTCACCTTCTCAGGTGGATACGTAGGCAGTCCCTCTTATACATGAAGGATACAACCACAAAACCCAATCAAAATTTACAAAACATTTTGAACTACGATCATGGTTTGATTTCACCTCTTCAGGTGGATACGTAGGCAGTCCTTTCTTACACAAGAAGGATACAACCATTCTCATAATAAAACAAAAAACATCCCTATCAAAAAAGAGGAAAGAAACATCCCTTTCCCCCAAAAATACAAAAAAAGAAGCCTTTCTCCCTTCCCACAAAAATCCCATTTTCCCAAGTGCAAATGTTTAGCACGATTCAAGCCGAATCGCCTTTACAAAATGGATGGAAGAAACAAGAGTTCACATTTCGACACGAGCAATCCTCTTATTTAATTAATAATGGGAGCGATTACATTTTCAACAACAAATAAAGCTCGACGAGTCTACAACTTGTCAAAGATAAGGTGTCGACTAAAATACCTCACATAATAAAACTAGCACAAAACACACAAAACATAGCTAGTACAACATAATAAAAAAACTCACAACACTAATACAACATAATAATAAAGTGGGTAATGGAGGTCTTCACTCTTCCATTCTACCCTTGCCTTTTTCCTCGGGGTACATCTTCCCCTTGTTCTTCTTGTTGGCCCGCCTAGCATGGATTTCCTCTTCGGAACGGATCCTCAACGGATCTACAACGGCGACGGCCTCCGGTCTATTGCAAGACCCCATGTTCAGCCCAAAACGAGCCCATGCACGGCCCACTACATTTTTGGGACCCGAGCTTCTCCTCTTTGGTGGCCTCATCACATCCGGGCTAGCTCCATCAACATAATCCTCAAAGAAGGCACGGTTGGCCTTGCCAACCTCTCGATACTTCAAGTCGACAACCTCGTCCTTACGGTATTTGGACCTCTCTTCCAAGGACGAAGCTCTTGACCACTTGACATAAGCGGGAGCCACCCATGTCGTGGCAACGGGGTTTGGTACCTCCCAAAGCGGCCGAGTGGACCACCATCTTTCGAAGACCTCCACAAGCTCGGAGTTCCCGAAAACATTCTCTTGAACAAGGGTATCTTGAGCGGACACCTTTTGTTGATGCCCCATTTGCCTCATGAGCCTTTCGGGATAGATGAAGGAAGCAACCTTCAAACCCACCACCATCAAAGAACGAGGACTAGCACCCGAAGCGGGCACCCCCGTGAAGGACCTCACGTGCCACCATGGCACCACCCAACGGATATGAGGACCGCCATCCTCCGCCAATCTCGCGGCCCAATAAGCCTCGGTGGAAGCAAAACTATCCGAGTACAATTTCTTCCTCATGGTAAGGTGACGGAAGGAATAAGAAGAAGAATCAACCGGAGGCTCTACATACCTTAGCCTCTCTACTAGCCGCACTTGGAGGATCCTTGGGGATCCAAATAAGGGAACTTCTCCACAAGAGCCCTTCTTGTCCAAAGCTTGGATGATCTCGCCAAGTACCAACCATGATGGATCTCTACCATGCTCCATTTGCTCAACCACATGCACGAGGGTCATGCTACCATAGCATTTCGGCCCCTCCTTCTTCAAAGCATCAACAAATAGGTATACATGGACAAGGCAAAAGGCAAGAGCCCTTCTCCTAGCCACCTCCGAAACATTGGCATCCAATCGGTTTGAGAAGATGTTGATAAGAGCCAACATATCCACACCATGTGGAGCAAGAAGAAAGTTCACTTGACTTGTCGACAAACCCAATATTGAACGGAATTTCTCCTTGTAGCACAACCGAGTCGAAGGAACCATTGGAACACAACCCGACCACCCACCAATGGCTCCAACTTCTTCGGCTAGTGGATAAATTTCACCTTTCGGAAAAACGAAAACATGGTGTTTCGAATCCCAAAACCGAGAGCATGCTTCGAGAAATGAGGATAGCACCTTGACTTGACAGAGCACCAACAATTGACCAACTCCAATGCAAATGAGTTGATACTTTTCGGGAGGCGATAAATCCCGGCACCATTGTCGCAACGCATTCTCAAAGGCACCCATGAAATATTTTTATGGAAGAAGAAGAAGAGGTTTTGTAGAGATGTTTTTTTTGGATGATGAAACAATGAAGCACGAACATACCTATTTATATAAAATAATCAGCGCGTTTTTCAGAAAAAAAAAGGGAGAGCTGCTTCCTATCGCCAAGTGGCTCGCGCCTCTTTGGGCCTGTTCTCAGGATTCCTACCTTGAATTGTCCCTTTCAAGTTGTGTTTTCTCCTGACACCTCAAACCTCCCGCCGGGATGCTCACGCCTCTTCAGGACGGTCCAGGACATTTTGTGTTTCCTCACACTCACATTTCCTTGTTTTTGCGTTTTACGAAATCCGACACGGTTTCCATGACGCAGCTTTAAACAAACGGATTTTTCTTTCTTTTTTTAAAGGGGGAAGGGCTAGTCACCCCGATCCGCGACGGATCGTTTCCATGTCAGTCGAAATTCCGGAAATTTTTCGCTTGTTCGCAATTTTTCCAGCAAAAATAAAAATCGAAAATTGATAACACGACATCAGTTTTCCTCAAAATTCAAGCACTCACAAATTCGAGCCTTGATCTCACAAAAAATCAAAACAAATACACTCGCAAAAATCTTTTCTAAAATTCACCCCTGACGGTTTGAGTTTGAATTTTTCGAGTCACAAATCAATTTCAACAATTTCGATGCAATTTAATTCACGACACGAGTTAATTGCTCAATTTTCAAATCAATTCCTTTTGAAATCCAAACACGACGACTCATCGTGGAATTTTTCAAAATGTCATTTCAAAATTTCAAATTTCAATTTTTAACTTCGTGTCATCGTGGTTAAATTTTGTTTTCAATGAAGTGCTTTTTACGTGTTTGCGTTCATGCATATGTGCTACCTGTTGCCTGTCTTCTACACTAACGATGCAGGAACTAGTGCAAAGCAAAAAGGGAATTGACAGCCGACAACGCTTCTCCGAAACACAACACAAAAAAGCCAAAAATCACAAAATGAACCACAATCCAAAAACACATATATACAAACCGCCTCACGCAAAATATAAATGTGTACAAACAAGAATCCAAGACACGGACAAGCTACTACGACTACTCAGCGCCTCCTGTCGGACCAGTCCCGGTCTCATTAGGAGTCGCAGCCAAGGCAGACACCACCATCTGCTTAGACGCACTCTCGGGAGAACTCTCCAGCGTCTCATGCTCCATCTCGACGTGAAGCTCCTCCGCCGCAGCCAACTGAGCCTTGAGAGAGGCAATCTATGCATCTCGGCTCAGCAGCACGTCCTCGCGACGCCTGAACTCCTGGTCTCGACTAGTGATCCCCAACCCCTGAGCCTCGATCGTTGACCTGGTTGTATCCAACTCAGCACGGAACCGAGCAAGCGCCGCCGGATCCGCGGTACCCTGCAAAACACAATACAGATCATCAAGATCTAAAAACGTGAAATGCAACAAAAATACACAAAAACAACACACAAAAAGTACCTGAGTAAGCCGAGCCTCCCTCGCAACCAGGTCACCAGCAAGCGTCCTCCAGCGGTTAGCCATCCGCCACAAAGCCTAATGACTAGCGGTCGTCACCTACAGCCAAGAAGGTCCTTCAATACAATGCAAGGCAAAACATAAATGAGGAAAAATGTTCAGGTCAGGAACTCACCCTCAGAACGACCAACCTCCACTCCATGCCAACGTCGGTCACCTCAGCAACCGCAGGCTCTGGCAAGCGCAGTTGTAGCTCCTCACCGCCCGGCCCCTGAAAGGTGGTCTCCGCCGGGAAAACTGGGGGCTGAGTCCTCATCAGCATGTCGACCCCCTGCAATTTGGGTCCACGTCAAAGGTAACAAACCCCCCTATCAAAATAGGCAATAAAAACAAAAGAGTAGAGGAAAACATACGTCGATCGGGTACCAGGCAAGCCTCGACAACCGGAAGGTGTCATAGTCGACCTCTCGCAGCAACAGCTCCTCACCTCCCTGACAAATGAAGGTGCTCCTCAACCTCGTCGGGGGTGGACTCCTGGAACAACACCCTAGGCGGATCGACCGGTACCACGAAAGTCTCAGTAAGGCACTGACGAGCTAAACGCTCGCCTAGGTACCAAACCGGCTCGATCGCCGTCTCAAGGTATAAACACTGGGAGTTGCGAGGCCGCAGACGCTCCCTGACAACGGTCGGCACCTCTGTGTAGTGCTCCTAAGGCCACCCGACAAACTGCACTTAAGACAAATCTACTCAACCAACTGGGGGCTTCCTAAGCTACCTAGTCATCCTATCTCTATCTGTTTCTATAAAGAAGAAGGAGTAAGGAACGACATCTTACGTCAGCAACTCGAAGGGCGTTCACACAACGCCTGCAGTCCTCGTAAGTCGACTTAATCGACTTCTTCCGAGCCACCGTCCAAGCCCTCACAGCAGGGTAAGTCGAAGAGACACCACCTGTAGTCCCCGGACGCAGAGGGACGAAGTAAGCGTACAACCAAGCCTGTAACCAAACACAACAAGCACAAATCAGGCAATCTTTCAAAAAATGCCAAAATAAAAATCAAAATAAAAATCAAACTCAAAACCACAAAAAATGCTCGTACCACCAAGATGAGGTCGGGACCAACCAAAGCAGGGGCACTACCATCCCCCACTGCCTCCGGACGCACCGCTGCATGCAAGTACCGGGTAAAACTCGCCAAGGCCGGCGTAACCCAGTCAAACTGACCCAAAGTGTCAAGGTCAGCGAGGAGAGGAAGTACCTTGGTTGACAAGCGCTCACCCTTGTCACTAAAGTATATGGCACCCAAGAAGTACCACAACCACAACCGCACCTCCTGCGCGTCAGCTCTAGCCTCAGCCTCCGGACTCGCCAACGGCGCCGTAGCATAGCCCACTGCTCTCCCTCTGAAGTGGTTTCTCACATACGAGCTCGCAATCAGGTACGGAGTAACGTCCGAAGGCTCGGGCAAAACGGTACCGATCAGACGAGTAACCGCAGGAGAAGACACCCTTTCCGGTGTCTCTGTGAACTCAACAGGCGTCTCGCCACAAGGGAGGCTTGATATCATGGCGAAATCCTCAAAGGTCACACCGACCTCCCCGAACTCCATGTGGAACAACGACGTCGTATCCCAGTACCGATCCAACATGGCACGAATCAGACACAGGTTCGACCTAATCGAAGACCTGTGAATGTCCCGCCAAGCGGCCACCAACGGCCCAAAAGCCGACCTCTCTATCAACGCCCTCGTACCGGCTCGGAGAACGTCGTAAAAGCCCAGGCAGTTGGTGAAACCTGAGAAAGTCCTCATGGTGCCGATCTCCTGAAATAAAAAACAAGCAACGTCAGAATACCTATTCAGGTCTGATACTTCAAAAGGTGACGGAAGTGCAATCAAGTGACACGACTTACCAAGCCCTCATGTGCACGGTAGGAGATGTGCATGTCCAGTCAAGCAGCAACTGGCTACCATCGAACTCCTCGGCGCAAGCAGGTGCCACCCGCAGGTTCAACCACCACGGGGCTGTAACCCGTCTAACATCCCAACCCGGGACGTGAGCGTCGTCCTCAACCGTCTCCGCCCTCCGTCTCTTCTGACCACGAGAGTCAACGCGACGGATAGGAGGCATCTCGATGACCCTAGTGACGTTCTGTAACGTCCGTCTGGTCGGTCGAGGAACCCGCCTCCTCCTAGCAACCCTCCTCCCGGAGGGACCAGCCTCAGACCCTGTCTGAGCTCTCTCAACGCTAGCAGCCCCAACAACGGGCTCCTCACGGACCTCAGCAGCTCTCTCGGCCCTAACCGCCTCCTCGGAGGGCCCCTCCTTCTCACAAGTGTCCTCCACTGTCACGGCGGGTGCACTAGCCGTAGTACTAACCGGACATGTCCCAAACAGGTCCTCTAAAGTCGCAACAAGGGACCCGGCGGGTCCCGAACACTCTCCTGCAAACAAAGAATGTCAGCCGAAATTTCGGCATTACGACTGCGTAATATGGACAAATCCAAAAAAAACCTGCAAAGCAGAACAAGGGAAATCCCGCCCAAACCCAACCAAACAAAAACAATTTACAAAAAAACGCACAAAAAAACGACTCGCCCTTCTTTTCAAGCAAAAGACAAGTCAAAACAACCACAACAAAAACGGCACCCCAAGACCCACACAAGGTCCGCCAACAAACCAAAATACATTCTCGATGCAATGGGGTATTTTTCTACGACTCAAAAAGGCAATTTCTACACCAATTTGAGCGCAAATCGATCAAAATTTCAAAATACCACCACAACAGGGCAACGTGATTTTATCACGCCTCAAAGCGACCCAAGCTACCAATGAGGTCCATTTCAAGGCAAACTAACTCAATCCAAGCCCAAACAGGTGCTTATTCTGTCAGACATAAGACTGTCACAAAAGACAAAAATTCCAATTTTGCCCACAATACCCAACAAAAGTCCACAGTGGCAAATACGGTCTTTCCCGACTACCATGTAACCTAGTGGGACCCATTACCCAAGCATACAAATCCTAGGATAGAACAAATCATGATTGCATTTGTGTGAAAGCGACAAGATACCTCGAAGACGTGCGACGTGGCTCGCGCCTCTTTGAGCAGCCCAAGTGGCCACATCGCTCAAAACTCACACAACCACTCATTCTCCTATAAATACCCCTCAAATTCCACCATTTGAGAACTTACGCGAGTGTCCGCCCCCTCTTTTCTCCCTTAAAATTCTAGACTCGACTTCCTAAGTCATAATCCGACACGTGTTTACAACCTACCGATCGTAAACACAAGCCTTACACATTGTTTGGTATCGTCATCGTGCATTAAATCACTTGACCGACCATCTCGACCACTACACCATCATTAAACTTAATAAAACACTCTTTTTACTTACTAAAACGATTTTAAACCGAGTCTTTTCCGACCAAACGAGTTGATACACTTACGTCGGTTTCTCGCCATAAGCCAAGCATGTAAGTATGAGGGTGTAAAAGTCCTTCTTTTATCATGTCTTTACTTGTTTCATGACTATATGTAGATACCCAGTATCTGCTGAGACTCCAACAAACACCCGATGATTATCGGACTACAACATGTTTTGGAATCGCACCGTTTGATCGACAGTTTGTGTAAAACTTTACGTCGGAAAACTTAAAACAATTTCGAAAACAAAACATTTCAAAACAATTAAAAATTACCTGGAGTGTTTAATGCACGGCGACGGGGTCGCAATGACACTAACTAGAGTCAAAACCGACATCGGACCAAAAACCGACTCGAAAATTCAAATCCCGACTCCAACAACGAGTCAAACCGAGTCAAACACAAAAACCTAAACATTTCAAACCTTTTATGCTAAGATTTCCCGGATTTATGAATGGTCAAGTACCAAACATATGACTACAAATCCTAGGATAGAAAAATCATGATTGCGTTTGTTGTGAAAGCGACAACACAGCTCGAAGACCCGCGACGTGGCTCGCGCCTCTTTGAGCAGCCCAAGCGGCCACGTCGCTCAAAACTCACACAACCACTCATTCTCCTATAAATACCCCTCAAATGCCACCCATTTGAGACTTACGCGAGTGTCCGCCCCCTCTTTTCTCCCTTAAAATTCTCGACTCGACTTCTAAAGTCACAATCCGACGCGTATTTACGACCTACCGATCGTAAACACGAGCCTTACACATTGTTTGGTACCGTCATCGTGCATTAAACCACTTGACCGACCACTTCGACCACTACACCATCACTAAACATTTAAAACACTCTTTTACTTACCAAAACGGTTTTAAACCGAGTTTTTTCCGATCAAACGAGTTGTTACACTTACGTCGGTCACTCGCCATAACCAAACATGTAAGTATGAGGGTGTAAAAATCCTCTTTTATTATGCTTTCATTTGTTTCATGACTCTAACATGCTAAAACATGCATAACATGAACCAAAACATGGAATAAACGAGCCAAAACTGATTTTTGGTCTGAGGCAGAAGCCCCTTAGGTCGCCAACTGGTTCGCGCCTAAATAGGGTACTCAGACCAGAAATCAACCGTGTTTGTTCTCGTCATTTCCCTTAATCCATTTTCATATTTGTAATCGGTTTTCACCATTTCAAGTATTTTCGAACCATTTTTATTTCATTTCACATGTTTTAACCATAAAGCATTTTTCACCCTTGGTTCTTCATACCATGACGGTTAAATCCGTGTTTCGGTGATAATATTTGGTTAATGACATTTAGAAGGTATTTTAAAGCCTTTTATTTCATTTCTTCACATTTTCAAACAAACATATTAGTCACCAACACAAAATCATCCTTTGTTCTACATACCATGCCGGATTTTAACCCGGGTACGATGACGAGTATCGACTAATTACATTCAAAGTGGAGTTAAAACAATTAGTCCATAATCATTTTCAAAACTATTCATGTCAAGTTTGTTAAACCGAACCCGACACCGAATATTATCAAATAATGATGATTATTCGAGTCTAGTTCTTCAAATCAACAAATGCGGTCTAAACGACCCCTTCAAATCAAACCGGGTTCAAATACCCATTTTCAACACGTTTTATAACGTTTTCTAAAAGGTTAGAACACGGCACATAAACCGTGGGCTAACCCGCGCCTAAACAGGCTCCCCATTTCTCATTTTCAAAACCAGAGGGAGGCCCCTTACACCACCGGCTGGCTCGCGCCTCTTATAGCCGTCTGGTACAGGGCCTGTTTCCTTCCAGCATTAGTCTAGGACGATCCCTACTCCGGTTAACCCAGATATAGGATGGATCAGATGACTATTCAAACCATATTTGCAAAATGCCTTACTAAGACAAATGGATCATGTTATGCGCCCTAAGCCTAATACGGTAAATGGATGTTTAATTTCCATCTTGCATGAAAATCAATCATTAATCCAACTCGACATCTTATACTTGATACTTGGATTAAATCAACCGACTTAGAAAGCTCTCACATGTTAGGTTTAAATTATTGGATGCGCATTCATGCATTTAAACCGTTTTATCAACTTTTGCATTCAACCAACCAAGATCGATCAGTAGAGGCCGCTAAACGCGGGCGGGATTGGGTGTCTGATTAAAGGGCTTCCCAATACGTACCTTCACCTCTTACTCAGAAACTTTGGATAGTGGACAACCTTATCTAGGGCGTACGAGAGTCATTCTAGAGATAGGATGCTAAAGAGGGACGATTTCCTTATCTTTAGTACCAATGTCAAACGCTGCTTTGTGCTTCGATTTGACCGAGGTATAAAGTGGAATTCGAACGGGTTCCAGGCATCCCACAAATGCTTGGTGGCGACTCCGAACATCTCTAATCATTTCGAGACCCTTACCGAGACGAAACCGACCGATCTAAAATGATCCGGTCGAAAGCACCTTTACGCCGCCGAGCGTGGCTTTCAAAAAAGACTGCTGCCATTGTCCACAGATCGGCTGGGCATACGCAGGTGGGCCCATGTCCACAGATTGGCGACTCCGCTGGGGAAAACTAGGACACTTACGTCTTTGTGATCCCTAGATGGTGAGACTCGAACGAGGTCTTAGTTGGAATGCATTAATTGATATTACGGTCACGGTCGGGTTCCTTGTCCTTGCCCACAACCTAACCCTTTTCGACCAATTGGCTCGTCTCCTCGGCGTGAGTTTTCTCATCCCCGCGTTTCCAATCCCGATTGAGTCAAGCATACCATTCACGTTACACATTTCTGTTTCATCAAAGAGCTTTCATCACTTTCGAGCACGAGGCTAGGGCACCCTCCTTACACATTTTGTTTGGATTGGTATCCCTCTCGCAAATCGGGGTTTGATTGCTTGGTGTGTAACCCACCCTTTTAAGCCAAAACCCGTGTCAGCATAATGCATAATATAATGAACTGTGAGTGCTTATGTTCTATCTGATCATAAGTCCTTCCGTGTCATTTTTCAAACTTTCAAAAACCCCTTTTCGCGCCGTTATAATGGCC
The DNA here is from genome assembly GCF_048544455.1 of Silene latifolia. NCBI lineage: Eukaryota > Viridiplantae > Streptophyta > Magnoliopsida > Caryophyllales > Caryophyllaceae > Silene > Silene latifolia. The sequence continues at coordinate 125,202,563 of NC_133536.1, read as the reverse complement.
ATTTCAAACCTCGGTCTTTCGCCGACCGATGCACGCCTTTCTAGGCCGTCGTAATGATGATTTTCAAACCTGGTTTTGTATAACCATGTCAACACGCCTTTCTAGGCTGTCGTATTGACGATTTTCAAACCCGGTTTTGTATAACCATTTCAACACGCCTTTCTAGGCCGTCGTAATGACGATTTTCAAACCCGGTTTTGTATAACCATTTCAACACGCCTTTCTAGGCCGTCGTAATGACGATTTTCAAACCCGGTTTTGTATAACCATTTCAACACGCCTTTCTAGGCCGTCGTAATGACGATTTTCAAACCTGGTTTTGTATAACCATTTCAACACGTCTTTCTAGGTCGTCGTAATGACGATTTTCAAACCCGGTTTTGTATAACCATTTCAACACGTCTTTCTAGGCCGTCGTAATGACGATTTTCAAACCAGGTTTTGTATAACCATTTCAACACGCCTTTCTAGGCCGTCGTAATGACGATTTTCAAACCTGGTTTTGTATAACCATTGCAAATCACCTTTTTACGCCGTTACAATTGCCGCGTCTAGACACGGATTTTAACCCGTTTCGCGCCGACAATGGCTTTCTTTCAAAACCCAAGAAAAGCACACACCCTTTTCTCGAGACACTTTCGGGATCCCGAGGACCATGCACCGTCCCCGAGACCTTTTCAAACATTTCAAACTCGATTTTCAAAACATACAATTTTGAATTTCAAAACCGTCTTGGGAAACAATGCACTGTTTTCCGAGCCGACTCAAACTCAAACCGTCTTTTGCAAATAAACTTAAGACAACCCCTTTCAACTGATCGACTTGCGAAGATTTCTATCTTCGGAAGCCGCCCATTAAAGCGACAAATGAATCTTTTTGGAAATTCCTTTTTTAGAAAACTTCAGTCCACCATTCCATTTCCGCCTCGTGTCTATCGAGTCAAAGCAAACGTACTTATGGGTCTTTACATAGGAGTCGTCTCACCACGAGACCCGTCCAATGGTGTCACGCCGTCATGTTAGTACTCGTGTCAAAGGTTCGGTCAAACACCGTCATGTCATAAATCGAGTCAGCACCGAGGGACCACACACGGTCACCCCGTCTTGTTGAGTCGATCTTAGTCTCGTCCTTTGTGTTGTCTGCGTTCAGTCTTGGAACCGTATCGGATTGAGTTGTAATGTGAGCCATTTTTCTGCCTCAGAGCCATGGCCCCGTCTTCAACTTCGTCTGTCAACCACAACAACAATGATAACAACAGAGATGTCACAACTGATCAGCTAGCCAGCCTGCTTACCGCTCTTAAGGTCACCCTGGATTGCGTCGAGACCCGTATCGACGCCCTCAAAAACAAGGAAATTAGGGAACATAATACCCCACCTCTGACTGAAACTGAGAAGAGGCTGAAACTCTTGGAAGAACAACTCCTAGCCCGGGGTAACAATATCCACCTTGAAAATAACCGAAGGTTCGAACCTGTTGGGGACCAGTTACCTGACAACTTCACCCTGACTGATTTGCCTAAGTTCAAGGGAGTGGAGGACCCACTCAACCACATCCGTGCTTTCAAAGACTACATGGCCATTAAAGGGGTCAAACAGGAGCTTTTTACCAGGATCTTCCCATCCTCTTTGGAGCCGATTCCTCGCCAATGGTACTACTCCTTGGACCCGAAAAACCTTACCACTTGGGATGAGATCGCAGTTGAGTTTGCCAAACAGTATGCCGACGATGTCGAGATCCAGGCCAACACCCGTACTCTCCAAGTGCTAACCCAAAACGACAAGGAAGGATTCACTGAGTTCCTAACCCGTTGGAGGAGGGTGAGCACTCAGTTGGTCAGTAAGCCGAGTGAATCAACTCTGGTGGAAAAATTTGTCAACAACCTCCGCCCGGTTTATGCCAACCTACTGAGGTATCAGAATATCAAAACTTTTCAAGATCTTTAGATTCTGGGGACACGTATTGAGGACGACCTCCGAAAGGGTGTCTTAGCAAAGACCACTGGCAGGGGTTATCAAGGATCCACCTCAACCGGATCTCGCCCTTACGGTCAGACAAACAAGATTGATGAGGTTAACCTCGTCGAACCATCTGCCAAGAAAACTGAACGCCCCCAGAGAGTGTTCACCAACATAGGGTCGACTTATGCAAGTGCCCTGAAAAGGCTCATGGACCAAGGGAAGCTACAACCGATCGGGCCCACCCCGGACCCGGCCGATGCCAAGAAGTCCCGATTTTGGAACCCCAACGGCTACTGCCAGTATCATCGAGGGAAAGAGCATGATACCGAAAATTGCTTCAAACTCAAGCACCTCATTCGAGACATGATTGAGAAAGGAGATTTGCCTATACCCCCACCAACTAAGCCGAACAACAAAACGAACCCCCTGGGAATTCACGCCATCTCTGACGATGAGCCGACCCTAGACTGCTCTCATCTCATCTTGCTGATTGACGACGAGGTGAACGTTCTGGAAAAGGATCCTTCAGACGGAGTGTTTGTGTTCAGTAGTGCTGCCACCATGCTCACTATGTTTCAGCAAGTTGAAGAGGCCATAGCCAGCCTCTCTGAGAGAATCAACCGACTCGACGATGCCTACCGTCGACTCATCTTCAATCCACCAACACCGCGTCCGAGGGAGAATTCCCCAAGCATTCAAAATTTCCCACCCCAGGATGGATTGCTCCCGCGACCATTCATGCATAGACCTCACGAGAATCACCTTCAAAATAACTACCCTCAAAATAACTACCCTCATAAAAATCGCCCTCGCAAAAATATTCCCCACAAGAACTACCCATCGAGGAATACCCCTCCAAGGTATCCTCGAGACCCTGAAATTAACGGCATATGGCGGGATGAAGTTGAGGATATCTATGTCATCCCGGGGAAGGAAAAGCGGACGAAGGAAATCGGACATCTCACCCAGTCCGGACGTCCCTATCAGAATCCGAGCAACCCAGCGGTCGTTCCAACAACGAATGACCAAATCGTCCCAGAGGTGGATACTCAACCAAAGGCTCCCGAGAACTCAATCCCGAAATTGACTCCGAAAGCAAAAGCCGAAATCTCAATTTGGCAGCTGATCGCAACGTCTTTTGAGCATCGACAGGCCTTGCTGCAGGTCTTGGGAAAATTAACCGTGCCCTCCACCTCCTCCCCAGAAGAAACAGTAGCACACATGACGAGAGACGCCCATGATCTGAGTAACCCGGTCGTCTTCTCCGACGAGGATATTCCCCTGTTCAGAGCCAATCATAACCTGGCCCTGTACATCACCGTACAATGCCTCCAAAAGAATATACCAATGGTCCTCGTGGATGACGGTTCCGCCGTAAATGTCATTCCTCTCAAAAATGCCCACAGGCTGGGTATTAAGGAATCTGATTTAATCCCAACGAATCAAGGAGTACGCGCCTACGACGGCACTCGTCGCAAGGTTGCTGGGCTAGTCACTTTGACCGTCGCAACCGGGCCACTAGAAAGACAAACCAGTTTTCAAGTGGTCGACATCGACGCATCCTTCAACACGCTCCTGGGACGTCCCTGGATTCACGCCGTCAAGGCGGTCACATCAACGCTCCACCAAAAGATCAGGGTCCCCTTCAACGGGAAAACGATCACGATCCCCGCTTCCCCAATCAAAGCAGTTATGAGAAGAGGGGTAGCCTCCCAAGCTATTGAGGAGGACGACAATGAAATGTGGGGTTTCCAAGCCGTGAACGCCATAACTGATGAATTGACAACCTCCGAGGGTGACCCGTTCGCCAACCTCACAATCAACCGTATCATGATGCGTCAGGGTTATTTCCCGGGTTTGCCGCTCAATCCACTAAAGGACCCATTGCCTCCCTTGAAACAGGCTAAGGTCCCCAACATTCCATTTGGGCTGGGATACGAACCTACCAATGAAGACATCCAGGAGATGAACCTCCTAATTTGAAAACACAAAAAGCACGGAGTCATCCTCCGTCCATACCACCTGACTCTCAACGGATACTTTGTCCCCGAGGGAGAGTCCGAGCTCTACCACGGTTTTCCGGAACCAATCTATGACTCTGTGGCCAAGGCTAGATACCCGGGAGTGGAGGTCTTCCAGGACTGCTACGTTATCCCCGACAACATCGAAGCTGCGTCAACTGAGTCCAAACCATCACCATGCCTTGACGGACAAGCTGTCACACTCCTATTTGGGGAAGATAACGTAAAACACCTCGACTATGAGGACATTATCAACATCGCCCTGAAAGACAACCAATTTGATCCAACCGCCTTGATCTCCGATACTGACCCGGAGAAGGCTACCCAGGGCTGGAGGAAAACCATCAAGTGGACCGATCGCCAAGGCCGCATTCTCAAGATAACAACTGGAGAAGGCCCTATGTTCAAGGAGGGAAGTGAGGAAGGATCTGAATCTGAGTCTGAGTCGGAGTCAAAGTCTGTCATAGCTCTTAACACTCCTGATGTCCCAGTCAAGGTCCCCTTCCCACTGTTTTATCACAAAGTCGTGGCTGATTCATAGGCTGAGTCTACTAGGGTCACCCCTACTCCCATGAAAGGTGACAACCTGGAGCCTGTTCCAGAGGCCACTTCCTCTATTGTGTCGCCTCTGACTGACCACGAAATGTCTGTCCTTTCCGAGCTTTTCGCTCGTGTCAAATTAATGAACGCTATGTTTGCTTATGACTCGTCTCAATTTAACTGCAATGCAATTCTGAATGACTATGAGGAATTTGACTTGAGTGACTACCCACCTCACTTAGCCAAAGAACTTGACAAGCGGGAAACCAGAACCCCCATCATTGAGGAAACCGAGCCTATTAACGTAGGAACCGACAATACACCTCAAGAACTTAGGATAGGGACAACCCTGGACCCCTCGTAAAGACAACAGTTCATTGACCTCCTTCACGAATACAAGGACGTATTCGCCTGGTCTTACAGAGACATGCCTGGGATTGACAGAGAAATTGCAGAGCACCGGATACCCATTAAACCCGGGGCTAAACCTGTGAAACAGAAGCTACGCCGGATGCGTCCTGAATGGGTCCTAAAAATCAAGGAAGAAGTGGACAAACAGTTCAAGGCTGGGTTCATCAAAATGTCTGAATACTCGGATTGGGTGGCCAACATTGTGCCCGTGCCAAAGAAAGACGAAAGAATTCGGGTTTGCGTCGACTTCAGGGATCTGAACAAGGCGAGTCCAAAAGACGACTTCCCTTTGCCACATGCTGACATTCTTTTGGACAACACCGCCGAACATGCTCTCCTATCGTTCATGGACGGGTATGCCGGGTACAACCAGATTAAAATGGCTGAGGAAGATATGCACAAAACTGCGTTCACTACATAATGGGGTACATATTGCTACACGGTCATGCCTTTCGGCCTCATCAACGCCGGAGCAACCTATCAAAGAACCGCTACCACTCTCCTACATGATATGATGCACAAGGAGGTAGAGGTATATGTCGATGACATGATCGTCAAATCAAAAGAACGGGACGGCCACATCAATGCCCTCCGGAAATTCTTCGCTCGTCTGCGGAAATATAACATGAGACTAAATCCTCAGAAGTGTGCATTCGGGGTCACCTCCGGGAAACTCTTAGGACATGTCGTCAGCAAAAGAGGCATTGAGATTGATCCAACCAAAATCAAAGCCCTTCAACAAATGCCTCGGCCTAGGAACGAGAAGGAGATTCGGGGATTTCTCGGTCAGGTTCAATACATCAGCCGGTTCATTGCCAAGCTCACTATGATATGTGAACCGATTGGGACGACGACTGTCAGAAGGAATTCGACAGGATAAAGGAAATCCTATCCAAACCTCCTGTCCTCATGCCACCTTAACCGGGGATTCCTCTATCCCTATACCTGACTGTTACCAACACAGCCATGGGAGCAATGCTAGCACAAACAGTTGGCAACGAGGAGCGAGCCATCTACTACATCAGCAAAAAGTTCATTGAATACGAGACGAGGTATACCCAACTGGAAAAGACATGCCTTGCCCTAGTATGGTCAACAAAGAAGCTGCGACATTACATGCTCAGCTACACGGTCCACATCTACTCCAAGATGGACCCGGTTAAATACATCTTCGAAAAACCCGTACTAAACGGAAGGCTATCTAGATGGACACTCATGCTGTCCGAATTTGACCTCAAGTTTGTACCCCTCAAGATTATCGAGGGAAGAGCAGCCGCTGATTTCCTAGCAGAAAATCCCGTCAACGAGGATCTAGCGACCGACACATGGTCACTTCCTGACGAAGACATCCTTTGTGCCGACTCCGACGCATGGGACCTATACTTTGATGGTGCATCTAATCTGAGGGGCTTCGGGGTAGGAATCCTTCTAATATCACCAGAGGGAGAACATGTTCCGATCTCGGTCAAGCTAGACTTCGCCGTCACCAACAATGCCGCTGAATATGAAGCATGCCTCATCGGCCTACACGCAGCCATCACACTTGGCATCAAGAGATTGAGGGTCCATGGTGATTCCTCACTCATCATCAATCAGGTATCCGGATCATGAAAAATCTGATCTGACAGCTTAGCTCCCTACCGAGCAAAGATCAATCAAGAGGCCGAGTCCTTCGACCAAGTCGACTACTTCCACTTGCCGCGAGAGGAAAATCAATTTGTTGATGCCCTGGCAAAACTTGCCGCACTCGTCAACATACCTGACGACATGACATCGATGCCCTTGTGTGTCGAGAGAAGGAGCGAGCCAGCTCACATTTGTGCCATTATCGACGACGAGGAAAACCATGATGAACCTTGGTACCAAGCCATCCTCAATTACAAAACCAAAAACGAAATTCCTCCCAACTCTGATCAAAGAGGACAAAGAGCCATCCGTTTACTCGCATCACAATTCGTGATAAACCAAAATCAACTCTACTTAAGAACACCCCATGGAATTCTCCTCCTTTGCATTGACCATCACAAAGCCAAGAAAGTCATGGGAGAGGTTCACGACGGAGAATGTGGCCCTCACATGAGTGCAATGATGCTTACACGGAAAATCATGCAGCTAGGTTACTACTGGACCACCATGGAAGCCGATTGCCGTAACTACGTCAAACATTGCCATAATTGCCAAATCTTCGCCAACATACAACACATACCACCATCCCTTTTATACACCATGACATCACCCTGGCCATTCTCAACCTGGGGCATCGAACTCATCGGGAAAGTTAACCCGATAGGCACCAAGGGGCATTGCTTCGTCCTCGTCGCCATCGACTACATCACCAAATGGGTGGAAGCACAGTCATATGCAGTCTTGACCGCCAAACAAGTGGCCAAGTTCATTCAAAACAACATCATCTGCCGGTACGGGGTACCCCATGAAATCATCAGCGATCAAGGCTCTCACTTCCGGGCGGAAACTCAAGCTTTGCTGGACAAATACAAGATCAAACGACATCGATCATCCCCCTACCGTCCCCAAACTAACGGAGCGGTGGAGGCAGCGAACAAAACTCTTGTTACCATTATCAAGAAAATGCAAGACAACTACCGCGATTGGCCGAGCAAACTCCCATTCGCACTCTGGGGATACCGAACCTCCATTCGACCACCGACAGGCGCCACACCCTTCTACCTAGCATACGGTATGGAGGCGGTTCAACCGGTAGAGTTAGAGGTCCCATCTCTATGCATCCTACTGGAGAGTCAAGTCCCTGAGGTGGAATAGACCCGTCGAAGGTACGAACAACTCACTCTTCTAGACGAACGACGACTCAACGCCTTGCACAACGTCCAGCTATACCAACAACGTATACAACGGGCATTCAACAAGAAGGTCAAACCCAGAAACATCCAGGAGGGCGACTTGGTCCTCAAGTCAGTTCGAGCACCATTACCCGTCGATCCGAGGGGAAAATTCAAACCCAACTGGGCCGGGCCATACCTGGTCAAGAAAATACTTTCGGGGGGCGCAGTGAGACTGAGTGACCTAGACGGGGACGACTTTACAAACCCGACCAACCTAGACCAACTCAAGAAATACTACCCTTGAACCCTATCAACCAACAACCTAGCCTAGTTTTGCAACTAGCAAACACCTCAACCCTTTTCAAGTCAAGTTCCTCAATATGTTCTGATTTGAAATTGCATGTTTTATCGAGTCTAAGCTGCGACACCTTGCCCGTTTCAAATGTCCTTTGATCCGTCAAATGCAACGTCCATTTGCACTAAAACAAAAACAAACCCCCTGAACTACGAGCATGGTTTGATTTCACCTCTTCAGGTGGATACGTAGGCAGTCCCTCTTATGCCTGAGGGATACAACCACAAAACCCAATTCAAATTCACAAAACATTCTGAACTACGAGAATGGTTTGATTTCACCTCTTCAGGTGGATACGCAGGCAGTCCTTTCTTACACAAGAAGGATACAACCATTCCCACAATCAAGTACAACCATTCCCCACATACGAAAAAAACATCCCAAAAAAAAAGAAAAGGGAAAACCATTCCCTTTCCCCACAAAAATACAAAAATGAGCCTTTCTCCCTTTCCACAAAATACCACTTTCCCAAGTGCAAATGTTTAGGACGATTCAAATCGAATTGCCTTTACCAAAACGGATGGAAGAAACAAGCGTTCACAATTTTCGACACGAGCAATCCTCTTATTTAATTAATAATGGGAGGGATTACAATTCCAACAACAAATAAAGGTCGACGAGTCTACAACTTGTCGAAGCTAAGGTGTCAACTAACACACCTCACATAGTAAAACTAGCATAAAACACACAACAACTAGCTAGTACAACATAATAAAAGCCTACAACAATAATACAACATAATAATAAAGTGGGTAATGGAGGTCTTCACTCTTCCATTCTACCCTTGCCTTTTCCCTCGGGGTACATCTTCCCCTTGTTCTTCTTGTTGGCCCGCCTAGCATGGACTTCCTCCTCGGAGCGGATCCTAAACGGATCTAAGACGGCGACGGCCTCCGGTCTAGCACAAGACCCCATGTTCGACCCAAGACGAGCCAATGCACGGCCCACCATATTCTTGGGACCGGAACTCCTCCTCTTCAGTGGTCTCATCACATCGGGAGTAGCTCCATCAACATACTCTTCAAAGAAGGCACGGTTGGCCTTGCCAACCTCTCGATACTTCAAGTCGACAACCTCATCCTTACGAAACTTGCACCTCTCTTCCAAGGACGGAGCACGTGACCACTTGACATAAGCGGGAGTCATTCGTGTCGTGGCAACGGGGTTTGGCACCTCCCAAAGTGGCCGAGTGGCCCACCACCTTTCAAAGAATTCCACAAGCTCGGAGTTCCGGAAAACATTCTCTTGGACAAGAGTATCTTGAGCGGGCACCTTTTGTTGACGCCCCATTTGCCTCATGAGCCTTTCGGGATAAATGAAGGAAACAACCTTCAAACCCACCACCATCAAAGAACGAGGACTAGCACCCGAAGCGGGCAACCCCGTGAAGGACCTCAAGTGCCACCACGGCACCACCCAACGGATATGAGGACCACCCTCCTCCGCCAATCTTGCGGCCCAATAGGCCTCGGTGGAAGCGAAACTATCCGGGTACAACTTCTTCCTCATGGTAAGATGACGGAAGGAATAAGAAGAAGGATTAACCAGAGGCTCTACATACCTTAGCCTCTCCAATAGCCACACTTGGAGGATCCTTGGCGATCCAAAATAGGGAGCTTCTCCACAAGAGCTTTCCTTGTCCAAAGCTTGGATAATCTCTCCAAGCACCAACCATGATGGATCTCTACCATGCTTCATTTGCTCAATCACATGGATGAGGATCATGCTACCATGACATCTTGGCCCCTCCTTCTTCAAGACATCAACAAAGAGGTACACATGGACAAGGCAAAATGAAAGAGCCCTTCTCCTAGCAACCTCCGAGACATAAGCATCTAACCGATTCGAGAAGATGTTGATAAGAGCCAACATATCCACACCATGTGGAGCAAGAAGAAAGTTGACTTGGCTTGTTGACAAGCCCAACATGGAACAGAATTTCCCCTTGTAGCACAAGCGAGTCGGAGGAAGCACCGGAGCACAACCCGACCACCCACCAATGACTCCAACTTCTTCGGCAAAAGGAAAAATTTCACCTTTCGGGAAAACGAAAACATGATGTTTCGAATCCCAAAACCGAGAACATGCTTCAAGAAACGAAGGTTGTACCTTGACTTGACGAAGCACCAACAATTAACCAACTCCCATGCAATCGAGTTGATACTTTTCGGGAGGCGACAAATCCCGACACCATTGTCGCAATGCGTTCTCAAAAGCATCCATGAAATATTTTTGTGGAAGAAGAAGAGGTTTTGTAGAGATGTTTTTCGTGTTTCAGATGATGAAACAATGAAGCGCAAACGTCCCTATTTATACAAAATGATCAGCGCATTTTTCAGAAAAAGGGGAGAGCCGCCTTCCATCGCCGAGCTGCTCGCGCCTCTTTGAGGCTTCCCCAGGATTCCCGCTGTTGACTTGTCCTTTTCAACATGTGTTTTCTCCTGACACCTCAAACCTCCCGCCAGGAACCTCGCGCCTCTTCGGGATGATCCGGGAAATTTTGTGTTTCTTCACACTCACATTTCCTTGTTTTCGCGTTTTACGAAATCCGACACGGTTTCCATGACGCAGCTTTAAACATACGGTTTTTTTCTTTCTTTTTTTAAGGGGGGAAGGGCTAGTCGCCCCGATCCGCGACGGATCGTTTCCACGTCAGTCGAAATTCCGAAAATTTTTCGCTTTTTCGCAAATCAAAAATCAAAATCGAAAATTGATAACACGACATCAATTTTCCCCAAAAATTCAAGCACTCACAAATTCGAGTCTTGACCTCTAAAACCAAACATACTCGCAAAAATCCTTTTCTAAAAATTCTTTCCTGACGGTCTGAGTTTGAATTTTTCGAGTCAATTTTCAATAATTTCGATGCAATTTAATTCACGACACGAGTTAATTGCTCAAATTTTCAAATCAATTCCTTTTGAATTCCAATCGCGACGATTTGTCACGGAGTTTTCAAAATTTCAAATTTTAACTTCAAGTCATCTTGGTTAATTTTGGTTTTCAATCAAATGCTTTACCGTGTTTACGTTTACGCGTGTATGCTATCTGTTGCCTGTTTTCAACACTAACGATGCAGGAACTGGTACAAAGCAAATGGAGAATCAACAGCCGACAGCGCTCCTCCGAAACACAACACAAAAAGCCAAAAATCACAAAACAAACTACAATCCAAAAACACATATATACAAACCGCCTTACGCAAAATACGTCGACAAACGTCTATCATACAGACACTGGCCTAAAAAAAACGTCTATCATACAGACACTGGCCTAAGACAACGAACTGGGGGCTATCTGCCAGCTACCGAACCAAGCACCTCTATCCTCTCAAACGGAAAAGAAAGAGAGCAACATAGGGAACAGGGGAGCAACAGCGGAAGCAGAGGTGGTTACCATGACGGTAACACCTCGTTCCTGCTCCACGACAAAAAGAAAAATGGTGCCTGGCAGATTTTGGACGACGCGATGATTGAGGCTCGTAGCTCAGCGCGCTACCCCGACGTTAGCCTCCAATCGTCAGAATTCGAGGATGAAAAGGGATCAGGGCAACGGATACTACCCCGATGTTGAACCCCACTCAGCTGAATTCAACAACGATTGAAAGCAACAACGTGGGATAACACACTCGTGCTGAACCCCACTCATCGGACGTCCGGACTTCCGCAGGCAACGACCAACGATCGATACCCGATCATTGGCCGGGAAAAGGCCGCCAGGCAGAAACACAACCAAGCCTGTAACAAAAAACAGTCGTCTCTTCCCCCCCGGGATCGTGTTCCTCCTCCAAAACCTCAACAACGGACCCCATCGGTCCCAAACAATACCCTGCGATAAAAAAAAAAAAACAACAAACAAAAAACGTCAGCCGAAATTTCGGCATTACGACGGCATGAAATGGGTAAATACCAACAACAAACAAACCTGCAATACAAAAACAAGGGGCAATCCCGCCCCAAACCATTCACAAAAAAAAAACACAAAAACGACTCGCCCCTCTTTTCAAGCAAAAGACGAGTCAAAACCACAAAAACGGCATTTCAAGACCCATACAAGGTCCGCCTACAACCCAAAATGCATTCCCGACACAATGGGGATTTTACATTCCCGACACAATGGGGATTTTTCTACGGCTCAAAAAGGCAATTCATACGCTAATTTGAGCCCAAACCGGTCAAAATTCAAAAACGACCGCAAAAAGGCAAACGTGATTTTATCACGCCTCATGGAGACCCAAATTACCAATGAGGTCCATTTCAAGGCAAACAGACTCAATTCAAGCCCAAACAGGCGCTTATTTGGTCAGACGTAAGACCGTCGCAAAAGGCAAAAATCCAATTTTGCCCACAAACATCCAACGAAGGTCCTTAGATGGCAAATACGGGTTTTCCCAACTACAATGCAACCAAGTGGGACCCACTACCCAAGCAAATAAACTTGGCATTACAAAATGAGGCGGTTTCTAGCCTCACTCACGTTTTTCGAGCATAGGGAGCGGGAACGGGGACCAAAATGCAAACTAAAAGCACCCCTATACTCCTAAACAGGTTTCTAACCTAAGGCAAACATCAATTCCACTCGAAATTGGCTCAATCAAAAATGCCCAATTCGATTTTTAGGGCAAAATTTCGCCCTAACTTAATCAAGCTGAAGATCAACAAATTTGTAAGGATTCAAGAGGAAATGCATACCTTGAGATGACATTGTTGATAATGGCACGAATAGGGGCAAGCTAGAAGGTCCTTCAATGGCGATTTTGCGGGATTTTGAGGTTCAAGATGAATAATGAATCATCCGCAGCTCAACCTCGCGTCTTTTTAACAGAAAAAAGGGAAGCCCCTTTGGTTCGCTAGGTGGCTCGCGCCTCAATCAGGCGTCCCTTGCTTTTTCAGCGAAATTTGGGCTTTGGTCCAATTTCCACACAACAAATTCGGATTTTTGTTGACGATATTGAATGTCGTCATTTCCTCAAAAACAAACAAAACCAAATAGTGAAAATTCAAATTCGCTATTTTCAAAAATTTCAAGCAAACGGCGATCAAAACCGCCAACTTCAAAAATAATGGTGATATCAAATTCGCTATTTTCCTTCAATTTCCAAAATAATAGCGAAAATTCAAAATCGCTATTTCCTCAAAATCCGAACGACGGCAATTAAAACCGTCAATTTCAAAAATAATAGCGAAAATTCAAAAACCGCTATTTCTCCAAATTTCAAGCAACGGTGGCACACAAACCATCAATTTCAAAATAATAGTTGGAAATAGAATTCCACTATTCTCACCACATATGTCAACGGCGGCACATAAACCATCACTTCGATTAATAGTGAAGATTCCAAATTCACTATTTCCATCACATGTCAACGACGACACATAAACAGTCACTTCGATTAATAGTGAAGATTCCAAATTCACTATTTCCATCACATGTCAACGACGGCACATAAACCGTCACTTCAATCAATAGTGAAGATTCCAAATTCACTATTCCTTCAAATACCAGCAGGGGGCTTCCTCGCGGAACCCGCTCATTTTCGAAAACAGTGATAGTGAAAATTTGAATTCACTATTTCCCCCAGCGGCATCACGAGTTCACTACGTTCAAACAAGCCCATTCGACGCGGCTATTCCCATGGTCCATTAACCACCGTTACATTTGGCTGGCGAGCCTTTGTCCGCAACTTTTCGAGGACAGATCCCGAAGATGCCTCGGGTACATTTCCTTACCATGGCTGGCGAGCCTTTATCCGCAAACATTCAAGGACATATTTGAATATGCCTCAGGTATGACTCATTCCCACGGCTGGCAAGCCTTACAACGCATCGCGGCTGGCGAGCCTTACAACGCATCGCGGCTGGCGAGCCCTCCTCACATATGCACCACAGCTGGCGAGCCTTTATCCGCAAATAAGCAAGGACATATCCGAAGATGCCTCAGGTATGACTCCTTCTTAAGGCTGGCGAGCCTTTGTACGTAGTCTAACGGACTTTAAACGACCAGCACGGACTGTCGACAGACTCTAAACTGTTCCCGACGACAGGTCCTTGACTCGTACCCCCGAGTCGCCTTGGCGTCGCCCTTCCCGACGGCAGGTCCTTGGCCCGAATCCTTTCGAGCCGCCTCGACGTCGCTTGGGTCTTCGTGTTGTAATCTTCGATTGACTGGGACTCTACTTTGACTTTCGTCTGTCCAAGCCTAAGTCAAAGTGGGGGCTCAGAGATACCCGATCTGCGAGACTCCAACAAACACCCGATGATTATCGGACTACAACATGTTTTGGAATCGCAGCGTTTGATCGACAGTTTGTGTACAACTTTACGTCGGAAAACTTAAAACGATTTCGAAAACAAAACATTTCAAAACATTTCAAAAATACCTGGAGTGTTTAATGCACGGCGACGGGGTCGTAATGACACTAACTAGAGTCAAAACCGACACCGGACCAAAAACCGACTTGAAAATTCAAATCCCGACTCCAACAACGAGTCAAACCGAGTCAAACACAAAAACCAAAACATTTCAAACCTTCTATGCTAAGATTTCCCGGATTTATGAATGGTCAAGTATCAAACATATGACTACAAATCCTAGGATAGAACAAATCATGATTGCGTTTGTTGTGAAAGCGACAACACAGCTCGAAGACCCGCGACGTGGCTCGCGCCTCTTTGAGCAGCCCAAGTAGCCACGTCGCTCAAAACTCATACAACCACTCATTCTCCTATAAATACCCATCAAATGCCACCCATTTGAGACTTACGTGAGTGTCCGCCCCCTCCTTTCGCCCTTAAAATTCTCGACTCGACTTCTAAAGTCACAATCCGACGCGTATTTACGACCTACCGATCGTAAACACGAGCCTTACACATTGTTTGGTACTGTCATCGTGCATTAAACCACTTGACCGACCACTTCGACCACTACACCAACACTAAACATTTAAAACACACTTTTACTTACCAAAACGGTTTTAAACCGAGTTTTTTCCGATCAAACGAGTTGTTACACTTATGTCGGTCACTCGCCATAACCAAACATGTAAGTATGAGGGTGTAAAAATCCTCTTTTATTATGCTTTCATTTGTTTCATGACTCTAACATGCTAAAACATGCATAACATGAACCAAAACATGGAATAAACGAGCCAAAACTGATTTTTGGTCTGAGGCAGAAGCCCATTAGGTCGCCAACTGGTTCGCGCCTAAATGGGGTACTCGGACCAGAAATCAACCGTGTTTGTTCTCGTCATTTCCCTAAATCCATTTTTCATATTTGTAATCGGTTTTCACCATTTCAAGTATTTTCGAACCATTTTTATTTCATTTCACATGTTTTAACCATAAAGCATTTTTCACCCTTGGTTCTTCATACCATGACGGTTAAATCCGTGTTTCGGTGATAATATTTAGTTAATGACATTTAGAAGGTATTTTAAAGCCTTTTATTTCATTTCTTCACATTTTCAAACAAACATATTAGTCACCGACACAAAATCATCCTTGGTTCTACATACCATGCCGGATTTTAACCCGGGTACGATGACGAGTATCGGCTAATTACATTCAAAGTGGAGTTAAAACAATTAGTCCATAATCATTTTCAAAACTATTCATGTCAAGTTTGTCAAACCGAACCCGACACCGAATATTATCAAATAATGATGATTATTCGAGTCTAGTTCTTCAAATCAACAAATGCGGTCTAAACGACCCCTTCAAATCAAACCGGGTTCAAATACCCAATTTCAACACGTTTTATAACATTTTCTAAAAGGTCAGAACACGACACATAAACTGTGGGCTAACCCGCGCCTAAACAGGCTCCCCATTTCTCATTTTCAAAACCAGAGGGAGGCCCCTTACACCGCCGGCTGGCTCGCGCCTCTTATAGCCGTCTGGTACAGGGCCTGTTCCCTTCCAGCATTAGTCTAGGATGATCCCGACTCCGGTTAACCCGGATATAGGACGGATCAGATGACTATTCAAACCATATTTGCAAAATGCCTTACTAAGACAAATGGATCATGTTATGCACCCTAAACCTAATACGGTAAATGGATGTTTAATTTCCATCTTGCATGCAAATCAATCATTAATCCAACTCGACATCTTATACTTGATACTTGGATTAAATCAACCGACTTAGAAAGCTCTCACATGTTAGGTTTAAATTATTGGATGCGCATTCATGCATTTAAACCGTTTTATCAACTTTTGCATTCAACCAACCAAGATCGATCAGTAGAGGCCGCTAAACGCGGGCGGGATTGGGTGTCTGATTAATGGGCTTCCCAATACGTACCTTCACCTCTTACTCAGAAACTTTGGATAGTGGACGACCTTATCCAGGGCGTACGAGAGTCATTCTAGAGATAGGATGCTAAAGAGGGACGATTTCCTTATCTTTAGTACCTATGTCAAACGCTGCTTTGTGCTTCGATTTGACCGAGGTATAAAGTGGAATTCGAACGGGTTCCAGGCATCCCACAAATGCTTGGTGGCGACTCCAAACATCTCTAATCGTTTCGAGACCCCTACCGAGACAAAACCGACCTATCTAAAACGATCCGGTCGAAAGCACCTTTACGCCGCCGAGCGTGGCTTTCAAAAAAGACCGCTGCCATTGTCCACAGATCGGCTGGGCATACGCAGGTGGGCCCATGTCCACACTATAACATGCTAAATCATACATAACATGGTCCAAAACATGGGAAGAATGAGCCAAAACCGGACTTTTTGGTTGAGGCAGAGGCTACTTACGTAGCACATATGCTCGCGCCTAAAGCAGCCTGCCCAACCTCAAGTCCAATCCGTGTTTGGTCTCTTCTTTTCTTCTATTTTCATTTTCATATTTGTAATCGGTTTTTACCATTTCAAGTATTTTCAAACCCTTTTTATTTTCTTTTACAAGTTTTAAGCATAAAACATTTTGCACCCTTGGTTCTTAATACCATGACGGTTTAATCCGTGTTTCGGTGATAATATTTGGTTAATTACATTTAAAAGGTATTTTAAAACCTTTTATTTCATTTCTTTACATTTTGGAAAGTATTTTAAAGCCTTTCATCATTTCTTTACATTTTCAAAACAAATGTATAAGTCACCAGCACAAAGGCATCCTTGGTTCTACATACCATGTCGGATTTTAACCCGAGTACGATGATGAGTATTGACTAATTATATTCAAATGAACTTAAAACAATTAGTTCATAATTATTTTCAAAACTATTCATGTCAAGCTTACAAAGTCGAACCCGACATCGAATACCGTCAAAACAATGACGATTATTCAAGTCTCGTTCTTCAAATCAACACAAATACGACCTAAACGGTCCTTTCAAACCAAAACGGGTTCAAATACCCATTTTTCAACACGTTTTATAAACGTTTTTCAATGGTCAGAACGTGACATATACCGTTGACTGACCCGCGCCTAAACAGACCATCTCTTTTCGTATTTTCGAACCAGGGGAGACCCTCTTATATCGCCAATAGGCTCGCGCCTCATCTGGCTGCCTGGTGCAGGGTCTGTTCCCTTTCCAGCATTAGTCTAGGACGATCCCGACTCCGGCTAACCCGGATATAGGACGGATCAGACGACTAACTTGCTCATTCAAAAATCGTATTTGCAAAATGCCTTACTAAGACAAATGGATCACGTTATGCACCATAAACCTAATACGGTAAACAGATCTTTAATTTACGTCTTGCATGCAAATCAATCATAAATCCAACTCGACATCTTATACTTGATACTCGGATTAAATCAACCGACTTAGAAAGCTCTCACATGTTAAGTTTAAACTATTGGATACGCATTCATGCATTTAAACCGTTTTATCAACTTTTGCATTCAACCAACCAAGATCGATCGGAGAGGCGCTACACAGGGATTGGGTGTCTGATTAAAGGGCTTCCCAATACGTACCTTCACCTCTTACTCAGAAACTTTGGATAGTGAACGACCTTATCCAGGGCGTACGAGAGTCATTGTAGAGATAGGATGCTAAAGTGGGACGATTCCTTATCTTTAGAACCTATGTCAAACACTGCTTTGTGTTTCGTTTGACCGAGGTATAAAGTGGATTCGAACGGGTTCCAAGCATCCCACAAATGCTTGGTGGCGACTCCGAACATCTCTAATTATTTTGAGACCCTTGCCGAGACGAAACCGACCGATCTAAAACGATCCGGTCGAAAGCATTTTTACGCCGCCGAGCGTGGCTTTTAAAAGACCGTTGTATGTCCACAGATCGGCTGGGCGTGCAGGTGGCTGTGTCCACAGAGTGTCAGAAGTAGTGCTCGCTCCAACTGGTGGCTTCGCTCAAGTCTTCATTCTCCCCAGCGACAGTCAAGACATTCCCCAGCAGTACTCGCAGTAATGCTCGAGGTTTCTTCCATGGCGATCAAGATGTTCCTAATCGTCGATGTGTTCCCAGCGAGAGTTCATGATCACTAAATACAGTTCATGGGCTTCTCCTCTTTATCGGAATTTCGCTTGGAAATGACCCAAGAGGAATTTCTCGTCAGCGATGCTAAGGACGCGTCATTGTCGATTTATTCTCTTCAGCGATGCTAAGGACGCCTGGTTATCGATTCATTCTCTTCAGCGATGCTAAGGACGCGTCGTTGTCGATTTATTTTCTTCAGCGGGGCTAAGGACGTGTCGTTGTTGATTCAAACACCTTTATTTTCCTCAACGATGCTAATGGCGCGTCGTTGTTGATACCTTTACCTTTCTCCTCAGCGGCGCTAATGGCGTGCCGTCGTTATTTCAACATATGATTCTTCCCCACGGAGTTCGAGAGATACAATTTCCCGAAGAGTTCAACATTCAGATAACATTCAGATAACATTCAGATAACATTCAGATAACCTTCAGATGAACCTTCATATAATCTTTAGATAACCCTTTCAGGATAATCTATCTTTCAGCCTTCCTCCTTTCAGATAATCCTTTATTCCTTCAGACGACTTTCAGGATAATCCTTTCAGTAACCTTCAGATAACCCCTTTTCAGTTAAATCCCCTTTCAGTCCTTCAGAGAGTTATCCTTCAGCCTTCCCTTTAGAGAGAGTTAGCCTTCAGAAGTGTTAAGAAGTTTCTTCAGACTCCCTGTAACCCCTAATGCCTTCAGACACTAAGTTATCTTCAGACCAAAAAGTTTTGCCGAAGCGTCTTGAGTCTCGTTTCACCCAGGGATGTCTCAGGTATGGTTTCTTCTTATGGCTGGCGAGCTTCCTTACGTAGTCTAATGGATTTTAAACGACCCTCCCCGGAAGTCAATAGACACAAAAATGTTCCCGACAACAGGTCCTTGGCTCAGACCCCTTGAGCCGCCTCGCGTCGCCATAGTCTTTAGGTTGTAATATTCGATTGACCTGAGGGCTATACTTTGACTTTCGCCTTGTCCAAGCCTCAGTCAAAGTGGGGGCTCTGTAGACACCTCGTTTCTACACGTCCCGCCAAACACCCAGTGATGATTGGGCCGCATGTTTAGCATATGTCGCGATTTTATGACGTTTTGTAATTCTGTTAATAAAAGATAACTCATACACTTGTGTCTACCCCTTGGTTGTCATCTAGGTGTCATTACGTTCGTTTTAGCAGTAATTAGAGTACATTTGGAGTCCGGGTCAAAAACCGTCTTCATTTCCTAAAACCCTCAAATCCCGAGTAAAAGCAATGTACTTGTCTACCTAAGGTTAGGATGTCATAAAATGTTATGGGTATATCTCATTTTGAGTCCCATGTTACTTCTTTGGGCTAAACTTAAAGTTTACATTACAAAATGTGCATTTCATTTAGCTAAAATTACAACCCGATCTTTAGGCCCGTTTTACGAGGTCATAAAGACTTTTTTGGGTCGGACCTATTTCAGAGAAAGTTGTAGATCTTTCTTTTAGCTTTCCAACGCCACCAAAATCACCTTATTCCGAGTCTTGTAGAGAAAGTTATGCCTAAAATACGACAGGCTGTCAAACGCGTTTTCTCGCGCAGAAGGAACCTACCCGAGAAAGGACGCAGTAAGAGCTGCGCCTCTTCTAAGGGACGCAGCACCTGCTGCGCCTTTTCTCAGGGCTTTCTTTTTGTCCAAGTTTCCGTGTTCGGTTATTTCCGGACCTTTCTTTCCTATTCTTTTCCAAATTCTACCCTTACCATAATTCCTCCATATGTTTAGTATAAATAGAGGCCTTTGCCTCACATATTTCTCACGCGAGTGTCCGCCCTTCTCTTCTCCCTTTGCATTCTAAGACCCTGCTCTAAGCTTTCGACACCTACATGCTTGATCAATCGACCACGTAAGCTCAGATAATTCTGAGTACCATTCACGTTTGCATGACCGACCAATTTGACCACTACACAATCAATTAATCAATCTTTTAAAATCGTTTTTCAAGGGCACTTTCATATTTGCATTGATCGAGTCGAGTTACAACTAAAAACCGATTTAGTTAAATCTCGCGGCGCTAACATGTAAGTCTGAGGGTGTAAAATCCCAATTTTATTTATTGTACTTTTTATTTTCTAATTAATGTACGAGTTTATGTCATAAGCATGTTCAAAACCGTCTTTAAAAACTATCTTTTAAAACCGTATTTATAAAACAGCGGAGGACTGACGTTGAGAAGAAACGCAGCAGCAGCTGCGCCTCTTCGAAGAGTCGCAGTGCATGCTGCGCCTCTTCCTCAGGCTACCGCTGCTCCTGCTCGTCTTCTTCTTCCTCGATCTTCTGCAACATTTCTATTTTTCTTATTTCTTTCGTTTCTTTTGTTCGTTTTAGTATATAAACCATGTTTTATTAATCCTTTTCAAATTATAACGTTTAATCCGACTTAAATCCCTTATAATCGATATTTGCGGGTTTTCGTCATCTTATTCAAAACCGGATTTAAGAGGCTCGATTCATTCATATCAAGTCCCTTGATTTCGTCTGTGATATATGTTTTAATTCTGTTTTCTTCATCAATTCTTAATCTTTAATTTCCGCCTCTAACTTCAAGTTTGTATATAAACCCATTTTCGACATCGTAAATAATATCTAACTTATAATAATTCATTTCAATCCATTTTTATCATTTTATGACGGTTCCTGATGCATATAATCTGACTAAATCACCTTCATTCGAGTTATATATCAATAAATTATCCTAATCAAACAACCAACGATAACAATTAACGAGTATGACTTTCACAGTCAGAAACCAACTCAAGAACAGTCGCATGAACTGATGCGCCTCTTCTAAGGGACGCAGCAGATGCTGCGCCTGTTCTAAAGTGGTTTCTGTCTTTGAACTCGTCTTGTTTTGACGTAGGCTTCTAATTAGGTTTCTAATTAACTATTATTCTTATTATCACCATAATTCGACATATTTTTCATATAATTCATATTTTCCATATTTTCTATTTTATTTTTATTTCCTTTTTTTATTTCCTTTTTTTCCAATTTCTTTATTTTTCCAATTTCCTTATTTTTTCTAATTTCCTATTTCTTTTAATTTCCTTAAAATTTCTTACTTTCTTTGATCTCTTTTATTTCTTTCCTAAAATCTTTTGGCATGTTTATGACATAAATCGTTTGTCACTTGTAATTTATTTCTTTGTAATTTGTAATATTTCATATTTATTTTGTATGATTTATTTATCTGCCATTCACATGTAATTAATCTAACTTCCAACTCCGACCCATATTGCTTGCTAAATTACTTGTTAACCGATATAGTTTAATTCACATGCTAGGATTAATTTAATGTTTGTTGCATTGCATGCATTACATCGACAACATATCAAGTATGAATAATTTCCCTAATCATTAGTAGAGGCCGCTATCGAGGCGGGCGGGATTAGGTGTTCAGTAAAAGGACTTCCTAATACGTACCCTCACCCCTTACTCCAGATCTCTGTGAACATCCGTGTTCATTGGCGTCCACGAGAGTCATTCTAGACATAGAATGCTAAGGGTAACGAGTTCTTAGTGTTCATGTCACTACTTTGTGTCTTGACATGACACGAGGTATTCGAACAGTTCCAATTTCCCATAAAAATTGGTGGCGACTCCACAAATGCACGCTTATTCAAGCGCTATCGCGCGCGCCGGGGGTGGCCCATGTCCACACTTTTCCGTAATACTTGCTTCTTCATTTCTTAATCTTCCATCATGGGGTACACTACAAGGGCTTGGCTAGCCTAGGAAATTGCTTCCCTACACTTGATCATCAAACAGTACACATTTGAAACACATTAAAATCCCTCCCTCACTTGCTCTCATATCACACAAATTCTACAAACAAAGCATATAAAATGCAATGCAAAAATTGAGTAATGTACAAGTTAAATGAAATGCAAGTTAAGAGGTTAGAATATTTACAAATGGTGGTTTAGGGAGGACTCCACCAAACTCTCCTTCTTTAGAGAGGTGTCAAGGGGGTAGATAAAGGGCGTTGTTGATGTTGTTCAACGCCATGTAGAAGTAATCAAAGGCTTGTTCATTGTCATGATAGAGGTCTTACATAGAGCTTAGCATAATGTTATCTTCATTTATGTAGTAGTCCGAGTCAATGTTGTGGTGACAAGGATCTACAAAGCCTTGGTCTAGGGTCATAGCATTTCCAATGTAAGGATTAACAAATTCTTCAAATTCGTCATCCCATGGACCATATAATTCTTTTGTTTCTTTCACTATTTTGGGAGGATCATGAGTTGGTAAGAGCAACTCTTATTTGTCATGGCCAATGAGGCCTTCATTCATACTTGTCATGAGGAGTGAGCTTTAAAAGCTCTCATTCTTGTTGTGAAAAAGTCCATGCTCTCCAAATAGAGCCACATCAATATCATCAACATCTTTCTTTCAATTGGGCGGTGTTTCTTTGCCCTCATTGCTAGGATTTCCACGTTTTACTTGACCCTTGAATGGGGATTCCATTTTCTTCTTGTCACCTTCCCGGCTATAGTGATCTACCATAAAGCATGGTTCAAACAAGTTGGGAGCTCTCATAGTCTTATCAAGATTAAAAGTGATTGTTTCATCATCCACTTCAAGTGTGAGCATCCCGTGCTTTACATCGATCACCGCTCCGGCGGTGTGTAGGAATGGTCTTCCTAAAATGATTGGAATATTGGAATCTTCCTCAATATCAACAATAGCAAAGTCCACCGGTATGAAAAACTTTCCAATCCTCACGGATACATCTTCCCATACCCCGAGTGGTTTCTTTGTTGTTCGGTCCGCCATTTGTAGAGTCATGTTAGTGCAATTGAGTTCTCCCACTCCTAGCCTTTAACATACCAAATATGGCATGACACTCACCCTTGCACCTAGATCACATAGTGCTTTGTTGATTGTGGTATCACCAATGGTACATGGAATGGAGAAGCTTCCCGGATCTTTGAGCTTAGGTGGGGAATTCCCTTGAAGTATGGCACTACTTATCTTGGTGAATGCGATGGTCTCCAATTTCATTATGGACTTCTTCTTGGTAAGGATAACTTTCATGTATTTTGCATAGGCCGGAACATGGTTGATCAATTCCGTGAATGGTATGGAAACCTCTAGGTTCTTCACAATCTCCATGAACTTTCCAAGTTGCGCATCAAGCTTGGGCTTGGCTTGGCGACTTGGAAATGGGAGTCTAATCACAATAGGCTTTTGTCAACCTCTTTAGCCTTCACTTCATTTCTCTTCTTTGATGATTCATTGGTAGTTGGTTTCACTATACCCTATGATTTCTCCTCAATGGTTCCATCACATCTCTTGTCTTGACACTTTCTTCAACAACATCCTCTTCAATTGGCTCCCTAGGTCCCTTATATCGTGTACCACTCCTCAAGTGGATGGCATTGATAGTTTCATGTCTTGTAGGAGGATTACCTTGAGGAGGTAATTGTCCTTTTTGTCTTTGGGAACTTGAAAAGGTCAATTGGGACATTTGTGTCTCCAACATCTTGGTATGAGCAAGGATATTTTTGATAGTAGTGTCTATGGCTTAGCTATCTCTTTGCATTTGAGCAAAGAAATCTTGTTGGCTCTTTTGCATTTGAAGGACCGCTTTTTTAACATCAAAAGCATGGTCATTGGATTGATTGTAAGAAGGGTGGTTTTGGAATCCTTTGTGTTGATTGAAGTATGGTCTTTGAGTAGGATTTCTCATTGGAGGTGGGGTGTAAGTTGGTTGAGGATTTTGAACATTTTGGCTTTTGTATGAGAAGTTGGGGTAAAATTTTGTGTTTTCATTATAATAGTTGGAGTATGGGGTGTCATTCTTGTATGCTTGGAAATCATTCACTTGCTTATTTGTGCCCCTACACTCTTGTTGGTCATGTCCCAAAGTTCCACTATTCTCACACACTCCATTTGGAATGGAAGATGTTGCCACCATGGCATTGACTTGTTGCTTGGGTGATTGAGAAGCTTTATTCATCTTGACAATGGCCTTATCAAATTTCAAGTTCATTGTTTCAATATGGGAGCATCGTTGGGCGCCCAAATCGGCACTAAAATGTGTGTCGGAGTCAACTTCATGTCTCCCTCCCCTAGTAGCTTTTCTTGGCCTACTATATTGAGAGTTATGAACCGCCATCTCCTCTATCTTTGCCCAAGTTTGGTTGTCATCTACCACAGTGAATCTTCCATTAGAACCCATGTTGAGCACATTTCTTTCATCTTCATACAACTCATTCCAAAACTTGTTGGACTAGAAACCCTTCACTTAGTCCATGATGAGGATAAGAGCGATAAGTATCCTTGAATCTTTCCCATGCCTCATATAGAGACTCTTTATCTCTTTGCTTGAAGCCGGTGATTTGGGCTCTTAGCATGTTGGTTTTCTACGGAGGATAGAACTTCTTGTAAAAGGCAAGTGCTAACTTCTTCCATGAATCAATACCAAGAGTGGCCTTGTCTAGGCTCTTCAACCATTGTTTTGCGGTTCCGATCAAGGAAAAAGGAGACAATACCCATCGAATTTGGTCTTGTGTTACCCCCGTTTGGGAAATGGCATCACAATAGTCACAAAAAGTCTCCATGTATAGATGAGGATCCTCACTAGGCATCTCTTCAAATTGACTTCTCTCAACTAATTGTATGAATGCGGATTTGATAATGAAGTAAGTGGTGTGGTATTGGAGTACCATTGGAGTACCATTGGTAGGTTTTCCTCGGTTGGTACAGAATGAGATGAAAATTTAGGCATTGTAGGTTGATTTTGTGGTTGGTTTGGAATTGGGTTTTCATCTCCTTGTCTTGCAAAAGGGTTGCTAAACACAACACTATCCGATTGGACAATATAATGTCCACAAGTTCTCCACTACCCACAATTGTTGAAGTTCCTCTAACAATTCTTCGAATATTTGTCAAAGTTCTTTAAATCTCGGGATCAATAGGCAAAGGTTCGCCTTGTGATCTCCTAGACATGCAAAAATTAACCAACTAAAAAACAATTAAAACTACCTTGAGGAGTTTGACTTCCCCAAGGTTAAGAAAGACACAACTAAAAACAACAAATGATAACAATTCAATTGAACACCGTCCCCGGCAACGCCGCCATTTTTATGAGGGTATTGAATGTCGTCTATTCTCCCTATCAAACACTATTTATAATCTCAACAAACTAATCTTATTAGAGTGGTAAGTAAAGGTCGGATCCCTAGGGATGGGTATTGGATGAAGTTATCAATTGTAGAAAGTTATGTCTTAGGGTGTCACAATTTGGGTTGAGTTTGAGGTTTGCAATCTAAACTACTTAAAAAAAGAAATGTAAACAAATGAAAGTAAAGCAAAGCAAGCAAATGGGATTATAAAAAATTGATTAAGGCGCTAGAGTATCATGGGCTCATAAGGGAATCATGGTGAGATCAAATAAACAAGTTTCATAGATGCAATCAATTTATTGTAGTAGTGGAATCGAGTTAGTTTATATCTTACAATTCCTAGGAAGTTTTGGGTCTCGGAGCCGAGTCGGTCATGTAATACTCCGTATTTATGGTCTTGGGGGTACTCTATCGAGTAGCCCTTACTCTGTCGAGTAAGGGTATGTTGCAGAATAAAATAGTTTCGACTGTTGGGCACTCGATCGAGTAGTCCGGGCACTCGATCGAGTAGGGGGTACTCGATCGAGTACCTTGGGTACTCGATCGAGTGTCCCAGGTTTATCGGGGTTTTTCTCGGGTTTTGTTAATTACGCGATTAAGGTATTTAAATCAATTCGTCTTTATTCTAAATCACTTTTTACAAAACCTAAAACCTGTTTAAGAGAGAAAGCAACTTGTCTTCTTCCTAATCGTGTTCTTGACAATTCCCGGAGTTCAGACGGTCGGATTGCGTCGTAGTTTGTGTCGTTGGATTCCTTGCGTCGAGGGTAAGCTTTTAATATAATTTATATTGTTTTGTTAAGATTGATGAAACCCTAATTTGGGATTTGGGGATTGTTATGAGTAGTATTTGAATAGTAGTCTTTATGTGTTATATGTTAGGAGGAGAATTCATAGAAGAGGCGTTTTGAGACAAATTTGTAGATACCGTCTGCGTGTTGTGCTTTCCAGGTAGGATTTCCTACTCAGTATTAGTCCCATAATGGGATATTGGTGATGTGTTGTAGTTAGTTGATTGATATGATGATTGTAATTGTAATTGTGATTGTGATTGTGGTTGTGTTTGTGATGGCTCTCGAGATGCGTTCTCGGCTGAGTGGGGTCACTTGCGGGAGTGATCTCACGCCCTAGTTTCGCCCTTCGTGGAACCCGCCACGAAAGGGGATGTGCACATTAATGGACGGGGTTATCGCTCGTACGATGAGCGGGGCTTAGGTGGGAACGGCTGCGGTCCCCCACGCGGCGGCGGTCCAAAGGTGGACGATCGGTGATTGAGACGGTTGGTTGGATGTGCGTGTGTGTGTGTGGCGGTTCAAATTTGTCTGTTTGTCTTATTGTTGTTATTTACTTTGATTGTGTGATTAGTACCGACCCGGTGTTGTTTTGTAAACTGCGGTGATCCATTCGGGGATGGTGAGCGGATATTGAGCGAGTATTGAGATGAGTACGAGGATAGGCGGGATGCCACGACGATGATAGGAGTCTTCCGTTTGTAGTCTTAGTTTATTTACATTTCGATTGAGAAGATAGTTTGGAATAATGTATTGTACTTTCAGTTTGGTTTCGAGGATTGTACTTATTCATTAAACCACTTATAATAAATGTTGTTTCTGTTTTGTCTATTTGATTATCATACCTCGGGCAACCGAGATGGTGATGTCTTCATACCTGAGTGGTCCTGGTAAGGCACTCGGAGTATGGGGGTGTTACAAATGGTATCAGAGCGACGATCCTGAAACCTGTAACAAATGAACCTAATGAATATAGGAGTCAAATTAAAATGAACCCGGGGTAAAGGTTGTAGGAGCTAATGCAAAGACTTGGGAGACGTCCTAAAGTCGCGAACTCGCCCTACAATTTTGAACCGGTCACCATGGGATATGTGTCGGGATCGTTATGTGCTGATTGTGTGCTGTGTGTATCTATGTAGTGGTATGTTGTATGAATTGATGGATGCATGTATGTGGAGGATGGGGGATCTGAATTGAAAGATTGATGAGATATATAGAATTGTTGTTGGAATAGAAAAGCATGTTGGATGATTACTATGTGGCATTTGATAATATGACGTCACTATTTCGTTGATTATATGAAAAGCTTGATAAAATTTCATGCTTAGCTATATCACATGTTGCGTTTATAATGTTGCTTAGTATGTTGGGAGATGTGAGATAACATGTGGGTAATATGTGATTGGTAAGTTGGATAATATATGTGCATGATGGATGATGTTGCTTGATTTTTTTGAAGATGGTAACATGAGATTAGCAATATTGGTTTTATGAGTACTGGGTCGTTTTGTCTACCTTGTTGTTGTTTAA
The DNA here is from genome assembly GCF_048544455.1 of Silene latifolia. Classification (NCBI taxonomy): domain Eukaryota; kingdom Viridiplantae; phylum Streptophyta; class Magnoliopsida; order Caryophyllales; family Caryophyllaceae; genus Silene; species Silene latifolia. Next base: position 125,174,565 of record NC_133536.1, on the reverse strand, counting down.
GTCGTTTGGGAAGTAAAAATCAATAGTTGTGTTTTTCGATGATAAAGAGGTTGTCTTTAAACTGCTATAACTTGAGATGCATAAATGATTTTGATGTGATTCCAATTGGAGGTGATAGCTTGTCCTTTTACGATTCTAACGATAGGTCACACGCCCAAAATGACCAAGTAATGAGTGAGTTATGACTGTTTTACGAAAACTGGACAGTGCTGAGAATTGGGGTACTCGATCGAGTAACTAGGATACTCGATCGAGTAGGGGGGTACTCGATCGAGTAGCCTTGGGTACTCGATCGAGTAGCCCTGGTAATTTGTTTACGTGCTTCTGATCTTCACCTACTCGACCGAGTAAGTCACTTACTCGATCGAGTGGCCTGTACTCGATCTAGTGACCCCTGTTTTGGGTCATATGCTTATCTTTTGACTTCGTTGCATATTATGCTTAATTCAAAGGCGTCATTTTGCTTCTTTATGCATTGTTTTACATGTATGTTGGTCTTGACGCGTAAGTTACCCAATTTTGTGGTGTTAAGAGTGGCACCTATGATGAGTATGAGTTCGGTGGGGAGGACATGATTTATATGTGTCGGGATTGGTAAGACTTAATTGAGGTATAGAGCATGTTGTGTGAGACGAGATGAGTGACATGATTGTATGTTGAGTAATGAAAATGTAAGTGAATGTGAGCAAGGCATGATGTAAGTTTAAGGAACGTGAGAATGAAAAGAGTGAAAGAAAGGATGTGGATAGTAGCAACCTGAGATGTATAATAAATTATGGAGGGAGGTCGTTAAGAGCCGTGTGGGTTAAGAATATACATAATGAAAGTTCGTTTTACAGGGGTTGAGAAAAGTGGTATATAGTGAACTTTGTGGAGACACGTCACGGGGTGGAGATTTGGCTTTTTAAGAGATGAAACTATTGTGGGTTTTCCTTGGGCAATTAGCGGTATGAAAGGAATTTTGATTTCTAGAGATGTAAGAAGGGAGATGCAATTGTTGAACAGTAAACGTTGATTCTATGGATGGATTAGTGGCAAGGGTGATCGATGACATAATAAGAGAATATTTGTGGTAAGAGAGAGTGAGATGATATCGATATGAAATAATTAGATGTGAGTTTTGGAGCAGTGAGAACGTAACCGGGACACTAAGGAGTTAGGTAGAAGTGATAAGGAGTTGAATGGTTAATAGATTTTGTAGATGTAAAGGAAAAGAATGAGGGGAATAAAACTGAGAAAATGTTGACCGGAGTTATGTGATATAGAGGTAAGGAGTCGTCGAGATGTGTGCTACCAATCATAAGGATGTTAGTTAATGGTTATAGAGGAGTTTTGGGACAACATGATTAGTAATGAGTTTCGAGGAATTAAGGGAGTAAGAAGTTGGTGGAGTATTGGCAAAATACGAGATATTTGGTGGAGAGTTGGATGACAATACAAATAAGATAGTATTGGGAATAACGTTGAGGTAATTTTGTTGATGGGTTTGATGTTCGTTATTTGGGATGTTAACCAAAGATAGGAGAAAAACCGTGTTATTTTGATATGAGTGTAAGAGGTTTGATATACGAGCAGTGGTGGTATTGTGGTGTTGTCACTAGTGGTTAAGGGTGATGATAGATAAGAAAGACAGCAGTCCTAGAGAGGTTGATTTTGTAAAGGCCGGATTGATATGAATGTTTGTAAGGAAGTATAAGATGTGATTATAGAAGGCGAGCGCTAGTGGTTGAGTATTAAAGGTATGGTTATACTTGGCATGAGGTGATGGTTCTGCGAACGGGAAAATGTATTATGAGGGGCAAAAGAGTTAAGCTCGGGCGACAGGTAACCTTTATCGAGTGGTAACTTGCGTGGTCAGGATTGACTAGTTGGTTGTGATTACGGGTCTGTGTTATATATAAATGTTTGTGTGAGGTCCTGACCTCACAAGAAGTGGTATGATGTGATAATTATAAGGTCGTTTTATGAATGTTTTGTAATATATATGTTGGACACGGTAATCTAATTGAATGATATCCAAAAGGGTAATAATTTGATTAATTTAACATGGCTAGTTATAATTTTGTGTGTATTAATAACACGCGTGTATTCCGTGAAATGGTAGAGATGATGTTCATGAGATGCTTATCTGTTTATCCATATCATATGTTGCGTGGTGAATTAATAAGTGGATTTGAGTAAGTTTTTATTGTCTGAGAGATTATTCTGAGACAGTATTTATGGGAGTTGTATGCAGTCGTGATGACTATCGATGTGGTTGTGGTGCCTCGGGTGGTGATCCGGGCACGATATTTAGTGTTGTGATGCGGGTATTTTCGCACCGCGGTGTGGCTGTTGGTGGCGGTGTTGTGATGCCGTCACCGGTTGTGGTGGAGTAGGCGGGATGATTATGATTCGAGTTTCGAAAGTACATACCAGTTATACATAGATTGTTGCTTTGTTTGATGTTGCCCCCTGCGAGTTTCAGTTTGTGCAGATAGACAGTTGTCTTGCTTATTGATGTTTTCTTTACCAGGTTAAGTTAAGAATGAGGTAGAGTATGATATGAAATAGAGTTGAAAATGTTTTCGTTGTTGTCATGGTATAGTGATGTTCTATTGATGGGACACGGTTGTGAGAGGTTATTCTGATAATTTTGATCCTGTTCTAGTTAAGGTTTCAAAGAGACATGGTAATGGCAAGTGAGTCGTAGAACATGTGTGGTAATGATCCGAAAGATGCAGGTGGTTCATAATCCTTTATTGAAGACAGTGAGTGCAGGATGTTGGGGAATTAGTGCCATGTTGAGTTATGTATGAGTTTTGCGGTAATGGAAGAAAGAACTTGAGGATCTAGTGTGAGTGTACGTAACAAGTGTGGATCGTGAGTTATGCTTTTGGCAATGAGAGTTTTATATAGTTTATATAGAGAGGTATGTCGTGTTGCGGTAATGTGGAAGAGTTGAAGTTTTGGGTTAAGCTAAAGATTTTGAGGTATAAGTTAGGTGGTTTGATGAGTGAATTAAAGTATGAGAATTGTTTAAGTAAGAGAGCCTTAGATATATGCATGGTGAGTGTTTGGTTTATAAACGGTTGTCTTGCACATGTGGTGGTAAAGAGGGTAATGAGATGTATCTAGGATTTAGTATTAGTGAGTTACGAGGACGTAACATTTATCTTAAGAGGAGTAGGATGCGATAAAAGAGATTTTGATGGTTGTTCACATGGTAGTATATTTGGAAGTAGAGTGTTGGTGTAGCACAAGATATGGATTTGTATATGTTGTGGTTGATGGTGTTAAAAGGTCATGGCCGTGCTTGTAGTAGTTTGATGTTAGGAATGCGAGAATACTTCGATAGTGTTGACAGTTGGATGATGAGATTATGAGTGTGAGTAAACTTCGAGGACGAAGTTCCTTTTAAGGGTGGTAGAATGTAACATTCCGTTTGATGTCTATGAGTGTCTTGATTTTAGATTTGATAGTTGATGATATTATGGAGCTAGCAGCATTAGAGGATGGTAATTGATTATGTATGGAGTTGGTGTCGTGAGAAATATATATATGTGGTAGATACGATATAGTGATCATGTTGTGGAAGTAAACATAGTTGGTAGAGTGGGGGTTAAGAGTTCATGTTCTATGTTCGGTCGAGTTCTTGAGTCCTTAGCTAAGTTGTTGTGTCTTGGTCGAGTCAGTATGGTTGTTTTTATGTATGGGTTGAACTTCGGGGACGAAGTTCCTTTTAAGGAGGGAAGACTGTAATACTCCGTATTTATGGTCTTGGGGGTACTCTATCGAGTAGCCCTTACTCTGTCGAGTAAGGGTATGTTGCAGAATAAAATAGTTTCGACTGTTGGGCACTCGATCGAGTAGTCAGGGGCACTCGATCGAGTAGGGAGTACTCGATCGAGTACCTTGGGTACTCGATCGAGTGTCCTGGTTTATCGGGGTTTTTCTCGGGTTTTGTTAATTACGCGATTAAGGTATTTAAATCAATTCGTCTTTATTCTAAATCACTTTTTACAAAACCTAAAACCTGTTTAAGAGAGAAAGCAACTTGTCTTCTTCCTAATCGTGTTCTTGACAATTCCCGGAGTTCAGACGGTCGGATTGCGTCGTAGTTTGTGTCGTTGGATTCCTTGCGTCGAGGGTAAGCTTTTAATATAATTTATATACTGTTTTGTTAAGATTGATGAAACCCTAATTTGGGATTTGGGGATTGTTATGAGTAGTATTTGAATAGTAGTCTTTATGTGTTATATGTTAGGAGGAGAATTCATAGAAGAGGCGTTTTGAGACAGCTGTAGATACCGTCTGCGTGTTGTGCTTTCCAGGTAGGATTTCCTACTCAGTATTAGTCCCATAATGGGATATTGGTGATGTGTTGTAGTTAGTTGATTGATATGATGATTGTAATTGTAATTGTGATTGTGATTGTGGTTGTGTTTGTGATGGCTCTCGAGATGCGTTCTCGGCTGAGTGGGGTCACTTGCGGGAGTGATCTCACGCCCTAGTTTCACCCTTCGTGGAACCCGCCACGAAAGGGGATGTGCACATTAATGGACAGGGTTATCGCTCGTACGATGAGCGGGGCTTAGGTGGGAACGGCTGCGGTCCCCCACCGGCGGTAGTCCAAAGTGGACGATCGATGATTGAGACGGTTGGTTGGATGTGCGTGTGTGTGTGTGGCAGTTCAGCTGTCTGTTTGTCTTATTGTTGTTATTTACTTTGATTGTGTGATTAGTACTGACCCCGGTGTTGTTTTGTAAACCTGCGGTGATCCATTCGGGGATGGTGAGCAGATATTGAGCAGGTATTGAGATGAGTACAGGGATAGCTGGGATGCCACGACAGATGATAGGAGTCTTCCGCTGTAGTCTTAGTTTATTTACATTTCAGTTGAGAACAGATAGTTTGGAATAATGTATTGTACTTTCAGTTTGGTTTCGAGGATTGTACTTATTCATTAAACCACTTATAATAAATGTTGTTTCTGTTTTGTCTATTTGATTATCATACCTCGGGCAACCGAGATGGTGATGTCTTCATACCTGAGTGGTCCTGGTAAGGCACTCGGAGTATGGGGGTGTTACAGGTCAAGACTTTAAAACTCCTACAAGTCGACTTAATTCTCCCTATTCAACTATATGCATGGTGTAACAAGCCTTGAGTTGGTTTATGTCATAAAAGTCTTGTTGAATGGATAAAAGATTTATGCTAGGTTGTCATTCAAGCATTTCGTCAAGCATAACATGTGCATAACTTGAAACTACAACAAGCAAGTAATCATATGAACTTAATAAGTAAAGATCTACCCCATGATTAACTCCCCTAATCCCTCATTGTGGACAAGGCCCTCGGGAACTGCGTCCGAGGGATCCACACCCGGCATAATCGACTCGAGGTTCTTTCGAATCGAATTAAGACATATTAGAGTCGCCACCAAGTTTTTTGGGAACTTGGAACCGTTCAAGTCAACTTTACACCTTTCATCGAAAAGCATAAAGCCAATCGACTACGAGTGATTAAAGATAAAGACTTGTACCCTATATCACTCGATTTGAATGACTCTCGTAATCCAATGGTATTTAGACGGATCCACAAACCATAGATCTTGAGTAAGGGGTGAGGGTACGTGTTGGGAAGCCCATAAGGACACCCAACCCCGCCCGTCGATAACGGCCTCTACTAAGTCAAGTGTCGGATTTCAAACAAGGTCATAGCTACTACGATGTATGATATGCAAACGTTGTTTTAACCCTATCATGTGACAACAATTTCTATGTCGTTTTAGATGCAACTAAACTAACTTTGTCAAAGTTGTAATTTAGCATGTGGGTTGATTGATCTAAGCAACATACAAAATAAAGCAAACAAGGCTTAAGGGGGAATGGGGGAGCCGTTGGGATCTACCTATTACAAACCAGGCATTTCATGCCGACACAACAACAAATTAAAGATACAACTCGATCTAAATACAATTTCTACATACAAAACGATACACGACAACACACACGGCCGTTTGGCCTAGAAAACCGTGCACATGAGGGGTGGCCCACGGCTCACATGACCCACGGCCTTGGGTCACTCCTCGTAATGCGTGCTCGCGCTTAATCTCATCGAATTAGACATAGGGCTACGCACCAAAGCATGCATTAGCATAAACCGGGCCATGTTGCTTTAGACAACACGCGGTTTACTACGCTTCTACAAGCATAGGGAAAAACCGTCTAACCAAACAAGACCAAGGTTTTTAGAAAAGGTTTTGACTCAATAAAAGTAAAACAAACTTGAAAGATTACAACTCGATAAACAAACTGTAAATTACAAGCTACAAAACAACAAAGAACAAATGATAAACAAAGAAAGAGAAACGAAATAAGAAAGCCAAAACACACGGCCAACTCACGGCCCAAACTAGGCCAACCTAGTTCCTAAGTTAGATTCATTGGTTAGATCGAATGATTGCGAAAAGGGATAAGAAACAAGTTAGAAAACGAGTTAAAAACGATGTTGATTGATTGTCGCACGAGGGTGCATTCTACACGGCCTAAAGGGTCTAATTAGGTCAAATTCGCTAATTAATTTAACTCATCGAGTGTCAATAAGAAGGTGCTAATCACGCACTCTTATACTAGCGAGAAATTAAGTGAAAGAGAGAGATGCATTCAATTGTTTACAGAATCGTCGATTGATTTTATAACTTACGTCGAAGCCACCTAAAGTGTCTAATTAGATTATTAAATTGATTTAAAGTCATCTAATTACGTCATAGGTTAACAATCAGAAGTTAAACTAACATGCAACGGGTCCTAAGGTCCATCGATTTGGCCGAAACAGTAAGAGGGTCGAAAGCGAAGATCGAGGTTAGATAACTTGTTTTATTTATGCCCTACCTTGAACACGAGGATATGTAAATGAGACGGGGTGTACGACCGACAGAAGTAGCGGTTTCTTTTCCCATCTCAAGTCAACGCGGGTGTTCATGGTGGTACTTTAACTCATACTCGGACTAACTAGTTTCATAGTTAAATTAAAACAAACGATAAACAAACCGAAACAAACGAAAAAAACAAACTAAAAAAAAAGCATAAAAAAAACGAAATAAAAAAGGAAAGAGAAGGGGATTTGATGCACCCTCAACCTACATGTATCGTTGACACCGTCTTGGGTCGTAATCGAAGGTAGATTTTATCTCGAGAGGCCGTCGTCGACGAAGAACAAAGCACACGCGCGTTTTGGAAAGTTTCTGGACAGCAATTTTAAAACAGTGATATCTCCCTCGTTTCACGACGAAAATTCGATCCGAAAGATGTTTTGGAAACTAGAAAGAGAGGAGAACAGGGATCTTAAAGCAACCCCTGCTCGTTTTGGGTTATTGGGCACGAAAAACGAGCACAAACAGAACTGGACAGACAAGGAAAAACCGCGAAAACAGAGTGTTATTTCACTCTGTTTTTCGAGGAATTTCGTGTACTCTCAAGGGCAATTTGGCTCGTAATTATTTATCTAATGTGTATATGGATGTTATATGGTTAATTAGGAACAAGAAACTCGAATGTTTATGGTGATTTGATGGAGGAACGAAAGGGTTTTCGAAGGAGACACACAAACAGTTTCAGTTTGTGTGTCGGTTTTGTTTAGGGTTTTTGAAGGATGTTTAGGGTTTGTTTCTGAGGTTTAAAGCTTGTATGTGATGCTTGGATGTATGGAGAACTTAGAGGAATGAATGTATGGTGAAGGGGTGGTATTTATAAGGGTTTAAAATAGGTTAAAAGGGAGTAAGGAAGCAGTCGGGCTCAATGAACATAGCTGCTGTCCATCGGTTTTGGGAGGGGTTTCTAGGGTTCGTTTTGGAGGATTTCTTGGTGATTAAGCTAGGATAATATGGGTAGGATACTAGGGTATGGGTTAGGGTTAATGGGTACGGGTCTTGGTAGTGTTTGAAGCGGGTTTGGGCTCGGGAATTGGCTCGCAAAACAGGGGACTGTTTGCGGTTTTATGCGGGCTGCTTGGGGTTGGTTTTGAACGAGAATTTGGGCTGCTTGTGAGGGGGTTCGAACATGGGTTGATGGGTATTGGTATAGGTGGGTTAGTGTACTCGAGATTCGTGCCAATTCGCAAAGGAAACGGGCTTAAAAACCGAGCTAAAATTGAGCTCAAAACACACGATGCAAAACGAGTTCCTCGCTTTAAAAAACGATTTTTCAAATCAATTAAACCATTAAAATAAATGACTTTTCAAATCAAAAATACTCATAAAATGATTTTTCAAATCAATTATTTATTTTATTTTCAATAAAATAAACTTGGAAAAATAAATTCAAAATAAGATAAATTAAATTGAAATTACTTTAAAAAACAAACTTTAATTTAAATATCATTTAAATTAATAGAATGAACTCACTAAAAAAACATTAATTTAAATATCATTTAAATTAATAAAATACTTCATCGACGACGCCCATTCTACATCGTAAAACGAGCTCCAAATAATGACAGTGACAACTAAAGAATACATGTGTCCTATCATCATCGGGTGTTTGTCGGGTTCTCTATAAATTCCAATATCGACGGATACGGGTATCTACAGAGCCCCCACTTTGACTGAGGCTTGGACAAGGCGAAAGTCAAAGTATACCCCAGTCCCTTTCGACCGAGGATTCTTCGGGTCGTTTATAGTCCATTAGACTTGCGTATATAAGCTCGCTTGACCATAAGAAGAGATCATACCCGAAACTTCGTTGGGGTTGACTCTTATTCATTGCGTCAAATTATCATCGTCGGTCATCGACCCATAAATTGCATAAATGGTGGGTTGAGCCTTATCCTTAGGCGCCTACGTATCCGTTTCGACGGAATCAAACCCGCGTCGTAGTTCGGCAAGAATCACGACATTTGCCCAAAGTTTATCATCTCACGGCGTATGTCCAAAATTCATCGTCTGCGACATTTGCCCAAAATTTATCATCTCACTGGCACTTGTCCGAACGGGACGGGACTTTCCAAGGAGGTTGCCGCCACTTTCCTCATTTGCTTTCAGCTACGGAATTCTTCCATTTCATACTCTTGTATCGAATTGAACTCTTGGTGGATGTCATCCTTTTCATCTTGATAATGGTCTCTCGAAGCCAACGGCTTCGAGCCCCATTTTGAATGGCTCTAAAGTCGAAGACTTTAAAGCCCCCAGTTGAAGCATATCCTGCTACATTTGAAACACAAACGCACTTGCAAATATCATCACATAGGCACATTTGGATCATCGATCTTGAAATTGGATCATTTGAAATACTGGGTCATCGACCCGAAAATTGAATTTGAAGATTTTGAATGATTGGGTCGTCGACCCGAATCTTGAAAATTTTGAATAATTGGGCCATCGACCCGAAGTTTAAATTTGACATCACTTGGTATGTTGGGCCATCGACCCTTCAAAAATTGAATTTGAAATTTTGAATTTCGAAGGATTGGATCATCGACCCAAAAAGTTTTTGGAATTTTGAAATTTTGAATTTTTTTTGAGATCGAACCTTGATGGGTGAGCATGAAATACGACTCAAACACTCTATATGACCCGTAAACAAACGTGGGCGTAGCCCGCTACCGTAAAACAAAAAAGGAAATAAAACCCTAAGTGTGCACGGGTTTTAGTTCAATTATTGACTTGTTGGGGGTAGAAAGGTAAATTGGCCGTTCTGGCGTCAAAAGATGGCAAATGGGAATCCCAAGGTCGTCGACTTGGGAAGGCGAAATCGTATGGCATGGTCGTGCTCCCGAGGGCACATGGGAATCAAGATCACTTGGCATTGACAGGGTGGATTAAACTCACGGAGCAACAACGTTGGCTTCACCCAGGCACTAAACACAGACTGATTTTATGAGAACACTTAGACATCACACATGACTTTTGCCGGAACATTCTGTCACTCTTCTCCTCGCCTCCTTTCTTTTCAAATGAGTATTCATCATTTCTTGCCACCGCCTTCTTTCTTTTCAGCGGGCTTTTACTATTTTTCTTCCACGCCTTCTTTCTTTTCAGCGGGTTTTTCATATTTTCTGTTCCCAACACAAACCCACATCTATGTGACTCAGCATCTTTGCCTAAACCATTAGATAACGCTCATTCTGAGACTTGATACTATTCATCTGAACCTATATCCTTATCCTAGCCTACATCGAGTGCTAAGACCGACTCAAACAAAGGTGGCTTCATTTGGACTTGGTTAAGACCCGTAAGAAACCGACAAGATGACAACTTGGTTGATGAGTGGATTGAATCCCTTATTCTGAAGGACTGCCTACGTATTCGCGTGGAGCGAAATCAAATCCGACGTAGTTCGATCATGGTGCATAAACATGGCATTTTGATTGTGTGTACACACTCGAAGGTTTCACCTAAGGTATCATGTCATATCCCATTCTAGCCTGTAAAGTACCGTTAAATCTCGTGTCTGGGGTTAGGTGTAAAAGGCTTGGATCTTTTGGGATGTGGAGCTTGGTAATAACAAGTTGGAATAGTTAACCATCATTTTGAAGGTTTGTTTTGTGGTGCTAAGGCCAAGGGCTATGGCTGCTGATGTGGTTGGAATGGGTGTCTCGGGTTTGATGAACCACGAGTGCAAATTGGTTGAAAAATGATGTGGGTTCAAATTTCCATGTCTAGACCCTAAAGGCTAGGTGTAACAACACAAGCGGAATAATTTTCAAAATTCCCGACTATCCCTTTGTAACTGTCTCAGGAAGGACTTAGGGGTAAAGAGGTTACTACTTAAGCTTTTGGGCTTCGCCCATTGAACCTCAACTATGGGTACTTGACTTGAATTCTGGCTTCCGTAACTTCGACATTCAACCAAAAAGAATTCCGCAATAACTTCAACATCTTTTTTCCTTTTTTCTTTTTCTTTCATCTTTTTTTCTTTTTTCTTTTTTTTTCATTTTTTTCTCTTTTTCTCGTTTTTTCATTCTTTTTCATCTTTTTTCTCTCTTTGAAAATGATCTTCTATTCATTCTCTTAGTCATAAATGGATACACCTTGAAAACTGGGCTTCGCCAACTAATTTGGGTAAGAACTAACAATTCCTTGTTAGAACGGGTTAATATCTTCTCTCTTCGAGATGGGATGATTTTATGGGGAAAAGGCTTGACTTCCATCATCGATAGGGGAAACAAGGAGCTAGTCCGGGTTTGTCATAGAATCATCTAAAAGCTTGTCAAAAGCACTGGTTCTGATGGAGGTGTTCTACCGCCAGACATGGAATAGGTAAAGGAATCAAACACGGGATCCTATTGTACCGTACATTTTGAAACGGGACATATTTCTACCCCAGGGATGCCTTTGAGTGTGTTGTGCATTTTATCATGTTTCGGAATGATTGAGGGTTGAAAACAACAGATATTTGGAAACAAAACTGCAACTTTTTATTGGAATGACACATGCTTAACAGACTCGAAGGAACGATTCCTAGGACACACCCTAGGTCATCGCGGAACAAACGACTCAACTTCAAGAAAAGAATGTCCTAGACTCGACTCGACTAAGATAAGAAAATAGATCCTGACTCATAATTTTCAAATCCGTTCTTGAGCTTTCCCTTGTTCAGCTGTCGGCTTAGATGCTCGGCTCTGGTCCTTGATCCCTTTGATGGTCTGCCTCCATCCCGAGGTAGTCCTCTGAGGATCTACGCCAGTGATAAAGGTTGGTGAACCGAATTGTCTTTTATTAACTTCGTTAATGAGAGGAGTACATTCTAGAGCAAGACTCCCGACTTGAATTTCATTCTTCGGGTTTGGCAAGAATTCAAAGCAATCCACAAATATTTTCCCGATAAACACCCCTTTCGAGTGACATGGGCGGATAAGATGGGAATAATCGACATTGTCTTCGACAGAAACAAAATTGGCGTGATCGCTAAATGGATTGGTGATGTTATTGGGTTTAACAGCTGGGATCGGGAGTGTTCCATTCTCAATCATGTCTTGGATTTCGTGCTTCAGTCGATAGCACCTTTCAGTATCATGGCCTTTCCCTTGATGAAAGGCACAGTAGGCATTTGGTTTATACCATTTACCTTGTTGATCAGCGGGAGGGTCCGGAGTTGGACCAATAGGCTTCAGCTTTCCTTGGGCTATGAGCCTTTGGAGAGCGTATGTATAAGTGCATCCGATATCAGTGAATGCCCTCGGTGTTTGGCGTTGCGACTTCTTCGATTGCCCTTCTAAGAGATTGATGGCTTCATCAATATGGGCCGTTGCTGGTGCTTTTGCTTTAGATGACGAAGCCCCTTGGTATCCCTTTGGCTTCTCAGCTTCAGCAATTCGGACATCGTCCTCTACCTTTATCCCGATTCTTATCAATTCTTTGAAAGAGCCAAAATTCTATATTTGAGCATTGCGATAAAAACAAATGTCGTAGATTCTTTACGAACTTATCTACCATTTCAACTTCGTCGGGCTTCTTGGCTAACTTCACGCTTTCAGCGCGCCATCTTGCGAGGAATTCAGTAAAGCCCTCTTTCTCCTTCTGTGTCATCACTTCCAAAGTCCTTATGTTGGTTTGGATCTCGACATTGTCAGCATAGTGCTTACAGAACTCCACCGTAATATCTTCGAAAGTGGGGAAGTTCTTAAGGTCAAGATTGTAGAACCACGCCTTCGGGTGTTCTCCCAGAGATTGAGCGAAAATTTCAGAGAGCATATCAGCAGGTACTCCCTTCAGTGCTAAGTACCCTTTATAGGCCTTAACATGGTGGACTGGATCTTCGGTGCCCTTGAACTTTGGGATGTCAATGAGTACTATGTTCGTGGGCAACTTATCCTGAACCGGGGCATAGGCCCTAGCATTCTCATAGTGAATGTTCTTCCCCTGGGAGAGCTTCAAACGATCTTCGATGAACTTGAACCGTTTTTCCAGATCAGTCAGAGGTGGGGTAAATGGAGGGGAATCTTCACCCAGCTTAGATTCAATTGCATTCATGCGGGTCATCATGAGGTTCACGGCCTCAGTAAGCTTGTTAACAGCATCTTCCATTGCTTGACGTCGGGTTTTTGGCGGCCTTTCTACAAGAAAACCCCGTACTGAGTCAATATTTAAAGTAAGAGCCCCTGCACACTTAAGGACACGACCCCAACTTGACTCAAACAAAGACTCGACTTGAGATTGACTAACCAAAGGTTCGACTCACGGTTGGATTTAGACATCGGTTCATTTTAGACTCGACAAAACGACATGACTCAAACTGTCATAACTCGATTCTAAACTGGACTTGGTGTGACTAAACCCGTGATTGGGCTAACATAGCCCATGGGTTCGAGTGAAAACGTTCGAAAGGGCCTAGCTTGGACGTTTTTTGTGGACTATCCTAGACCAAGAGGTCGACCAACATGACTCGAAGCCCAAGAGGTGAGCTTGGGTGACCCAACAAGGTCGTGTTCTAGACTCTTAGAACAAAACAAACCCGGCCTAACACGGCCATGACCCGGACACGACTCGACGCATTTCATGCTTGGTTGAGGTTCGAGAAACATTTTGAATTGATTTTGAAAAAATGAAGGATTGATTTGAAAATGAGATTTGAAATGGGCAGCATGCCGGCTATAAAAGCTCATTTTGGGCCGAAATTTCTAGTCCTATTTGGGCAGCGTTCCGCGTTTTTAAAACCATGCTATTTTGAAAGTAAGTTGTTTCAAAAGTTCGGTTTTGAAAAGGACATGGGAATTTTCGAAAATAAAGACTCGGGAAAACAGATCGCACATTGTCATTCTCATGTTATAAGGATGTATGCTCCTAGACATCTCTAAGTCTCGGCAAGTCTTCTATAAGAAGGTCTATGCCCTCCATCCTTTTGCGGTCTTATAGAGCGAGGTGTCTTAAGGTAAAGTACCTAGAAGATCGTCCCCACTCCCAAGAACCACGCGAGGCGAAGTGGAAGCGAGCAATGTGCGCTTCCGGCATAGTGGGACGTCGCCCCCACGCATCACGAAGAAAGGCCGGGACGGCCCGGCAAGTCCTTAAGGGTTTATGCATGAATCGTAGCACTATGAGTAATGTTTTACTTTCCAACACTTTCTTTTCAAGTTTCACCTCGGAGGAAAAGACCCTAGAAACACAAAGTGTAACTAGTCCTCTTTTCCCAGGAGTCGCCAAATCAGGGACAAGGCCCTCGGGAACTGCGTCCGAGGGATCCACACCCGCATAATCGACTCGAGGTTCTTTCGAATCGAATTAAGACATATTAGAGTCGCCACCAAGTTTTTTGGGAACTTGGAACCGTTCAAGTCAACTTTACACCTTTCATCGAAAAGCATAAAGCCAATCGACTACGAGTGATTAAAGATAAAGACTTGTACCCTATATCACTCGATTTGAATGACTCTCGTAATCCAATGGTATTTAGACGGATCCACAAACCATAGATCTTGAGTAAGGGGTGAGGGTACGTGTTGGGAAGCCCATAAGGACACCCAACCCCGCCCGTCGATAACGGCCTCTACTAAGTCAAGTGTCGGATTTCAAACAAGGTCATAGCTACTACGATGTATGATATGCAAACGTTGTTTTAACCCTATCATGTGACAACAATTTCTATGTCGTTTTAGATGCAACTAAACTAACTTTGTCAAAGTTGTAATTTAGCATGTGGGTTGATTGATCTAAGCAACATACAAAATAAAGCAAACAAGGCTTAAGGGGGAATGGGGGAGCCGTTGGGATCTACCTATTACAAACCAGGCATTTCATGCCGACACAACAACAAATTAAAGATACAACTCGATCTAAATACAATTTCTACATACAAAACGATACACGACAACACACACGGCCGTTTGGCCTAGAAAACCGTGCACATGAGGGGTGGCCCACGGCTCACATGACCCACGGCCTTGGGTCACTCCTCGTAATGCGTGCTCGCGCTTAATCTCATCGAATTAGACATAGGGCTACGCACCAAAGCATGCATTAGCATAAACCGGGCCATGTTGCTTTAGACAACACGCGGTTTACTACGCTTCTACAAGCATAGGGAACAACCGTCTAACCAAACAAGACCAAGGTTTTTAGAAAAGGTTTTGACTCAATAAAAGTAAAACAAACTTGAAAGATTACAACTCGATAAACAAACTGTAAATTACAAGCTACAAAACAACAAAGAACAAATGATAAACAAAGAAAGAGAAACGAAATAAGAAAGCCAAAACACACGGCCAACTCACGGCCCAAACTAGGCCAACCTAGTTCCTAAGTTAGATTCATTGGTTAGATCGAATGATTGCGAAAAGGGATAAGAAACAAGTTAGAAAACGAGTTAAAAACGATGTTGATTGATTGTCGCACGAGGGTGCATTCTACACGGCCTAAAGGGTCTAATTAGGTCAAATTCGCTAATTAATTTAACTCATCGAGTGTCAATAAGAAGGTGCTAATCACGCACTCTTATACTAGCGAGAAATTAAGTGAAAGAGAGAGATGCATTCAATTGTTTACAGAATCGTCGATTGATTTTATAACTTACGTCGAAGCCACCTAAAGTGTCTAATTAGATTATTAAATTGATTTAAAGTCATCTAATTACGTCATAGGTTAACAATCAGAAGTTAAACTAACATGCAACGGGTCCTAAGGTCCATCGATTTGGCCGAAACAGTAAGAGGGTCGAAAGCGAAGATCGAGGTTAGATAACTTGTTTTATTTATGCCCTACCTTGAACACGAGGATATGTAAATGAGACGGGGGTGTACGACCGACAGAAGGAGCGGTTTCTTTTCCCATCTCAAGTCAACGCGGGTGTTCATGGTGGTACTTTAACTCATACTCGGACTAACTAGTTTCATAGTTAATTTAAAACAATCGAAAAACAAACCAAAACAAACGAAAAAAACAAACCAAAAAAAAGCATAAAAAAAACGAAATAAAAAAGGAAAGAGAAGGGGATTTGATGCACCCTCAACCTACATGTATCGTTGACACCGTCTTGGGTCGTAATCGAAGGTAGATTTTATCTCGAGAGGCCGTCGTCGACGAAGAACAAAGCACACGCGCGTTTTGGAAAGTTTCTGGACAGCAATTTTAAAACAGTGATATCTCCCTCGTTTCACGACGAAAATTCGATCCGAAAGATGTTTTGGAAACTAGAAAGAGAGGAGAACAGGGATCTTAAAGCAACCCCTGCTCGTTTTGGGTTATTGGGCACGAAAAACGAGCACAAACAGAACTGGACAGACAAGGAAAAACCGCGAAAACAGAGTGTTATTTCACTCTGTTTTTCGAGGAATTTCGTGTACTCTCAAGGGCAATTTGGCTCGTAATTCTTTATCTAATGTGTATATGGATGTTATATGGTTAATTAGGAACAAGAAACTCGAATTTTTATGGTGATTTGATGGAGGAACGAAAGGGTTTTCGAAGGAGACACACAAACAGTTTCAGTTTGTGTGTCGGTTTTGTTTAGGGTTTTTGAAGGATGTTTAGGGTTTGTTTCTGAGGTTTAAAGCTTGTATGTGATGCTTGGATGTATGGAGAACTTAGAGGAATGAATGTATGGTGAAGGGGTGGTATTTATAAGGGTTTAAAATAGGTTAAAAGGGAGTAAGGAAGCAGTCGGGCTCAATGAACATAGCTGCTGTCCATCGGTTTTGGGAGGGGTTTCTAGGGTTCGTTTTGGAGGATTTCTTGGTGATTAAGCTAGGATAATATGGGTAGGATACTAGGGTATGGGTTAGGGTTAATGGGTACGGGTCTTGGTAGTGTTTGAAGCGGGTTTGGGCTCGGGAATTGGCTCGCAAAACAGGGGACTGTTTGCGGTTTTATGCGGGCTGCTTGGGGTTGGTTTTGAACGAGAATTTGGGCTGCTTGTGAGGGGGTTCGAACATGGGTTGATGGGTATTGGTATAGGTGGGTTAGTGTACTCGAGATTCGTGCCAATTCGCAAAGGAAACGGGCTTAAAAACCGAGCTAAAATTGAGCTCAAAACACACGATGCAAAACGAGTTCCTCGCTTTAAAAAACGATTTTTCAAATCAATTAAACCATTAAAATAAATGACTTTTCAAATCAAAAATACTCATAAAATGATTTTTCAAATCAATTATTTATTTTATTTTCAATAAAATAAACTTGGAAAAATAAATTCAAAATAAGATAAATTAAATTGAAATTACTTTAAAAAACAAACTTTAATTTAAATATCATTTAAATTAATAGAATGAACTCACTAAAAAAACATTAATTTAAATATCATTTAAATTAATAAAATACTTCATCGACGACGCCCATTCTACATCGTAAAACGAGCTCCAAATAATGACAGTGACAACTAAAGAATACATGTGTCCTATCATCATCGGGTGTTTGTCGGGTTCTCTATAAATTCCAATATCGACGGATACGGGTATCTACACTCATTAACCCTAGCTAGGATACTACTCACTCATGATCATGGGAAACATGCTAATAAGGGTGTCAAGCATATTAACAAGTCTAAACACGATGGATGAGTAAAACAATAAACATGGATTAAACATAGGGTAAAAGAAATTATACCAACTTAAGATGATCCGATATAAAGCAATGAATAATAGAAGAAAAATTGATGAATGATAAAGAGTTGTCAATTCTCCAATAAACCCAAATAGTCTTCAAATTACCCAATAAAATCAAAGAACACTTGAATAATTAAGGAAAGATTAAGATGTGATTAAGATTGAATTATCTAATAAAACTTGATTAAAACGTGGTAATGAACTTGGTAATAATCTCCTAATACAATGGAGTATTTATACTAAGTACAAGAATTAGGGTAACTAAGGGCTTAAATGACGATTAAGTCCCTACAATGAAGCTTAATGACTTGCAAGTCCTCCATGGAGACGCTCGAACTGCCCCTGTTAGACGCCCATGTTGTAAGAGAAAACGCTCGTCCTGCATGTGGGACGCTCGGGCTGAGTCTTGGGATGCCCGTCTCAATCTTCAGGATGCTCGGGCCAAGCTTAGGACGCTAATCGCAAGGGTCAGTTTGGCTTCTTCTTCAATTGGCTGCCTCATGATCCGTGGGGATCGTTGAGGAGCCTTGGGGGTCCTTCATCATTGCCCCAATGCTTTTTTTATTGATCATAGGTCTTTAGTATTGAACTCCTCTTTGTGGTTTGGTCGTTAGATGCGATCCGTTTAGCTCCGCTTTCCTCCATATACGCAAGGCTAGCATTCCTCTCCTACCAAGGACACAAAACCTCAAAGCATATGCGAAATAGGAAGCTAAAGATAAGAAACGACACTAATGCATGCAAGAAAGCATAATAATGAGGCTAGTTAGGGGACTAAATGTGTGCAAATACGAGTCACATCACCCACTAAAAAGCACCTTGCCTTCCCTGAAATAGGCCAAGGTCCCCGACATCCCTTTCGGAATAGGCTACGAGCCGACCGATGAAGACATCCAGAAAATGGGTCTCATTGTAACGAAGCGCAAAAATCAAGGAGTGATCCTTCACCCCTATCACTTGACCCTCAATGGCTATTTCGTCCCCGAGGGAGAGTCCGAGCTTTACAACGGCTTCCTCGAGCCAATCTACAACCCCGTGGCAAAGGTCAAGCACCCAGGTGTAGAAGTCTTTCAAGACTGTTATTTCATCCCTAACAACAACACCAAAGCTACATCGACCAAGTCCGAATCGAGCCCTATCCTACACGGGCAAGCCGTGAGCCTCCTTTTCGGAGAAGACACGTCATCAGCAAAAGAGGCATCGAAATCGATCCTTCCAAAATCAAAGCTCTCTAACAAATGCCTCGGCCTAAGAACGAGAAGGAGATTTGGGGATTTCTCGGTCAAGTCCAATACATCAGCCGCTTCATAGCCAAGCTCACTATGATTTGCAAACCTATCTTCAAGAAGCTCCACGCCACCGATCACCCCGATTGGGACGACGATTGCCAAAAGGCTTTCGACATGATAAAGGAAATCTTATCCAAACCTCCTGTTCTTATTGTTGGAATATGTGTCCTCCGACAATAATGCGATCACGACTGTTGATCATGATGATCACATGTTTAAATCTCATTATAAAGAATACAATTGGGAAGTAACATTTTACTGTCAACTGGTCCACACATATCGGTAATGATTGGCTGACTAGAGTTTGACATTACTGTCGTGCGACGGTGGTGATCAGTTGATCCCCTAGGTCATACCTATAGGGCAACACTCTTAATTAATCATTTAATTGATCGTATAACGTTACGAGTCAATTAAATTATTTAAAATTGACGGACGATTTTGGAAGTAATATTTACGTATTTCATTGGAATTTGATTAAATGAGATACGGTCTGAGTAATCGAATTGTATCATTACTCAGATGAAATTAGTGTTTAAAGAAACAATTAAATTTGAATGAATTATTATAAATACAATTTTTTGTGATTTATAATTGGTAAAATATTTTGGTACAAGTAATTATGAATTACTAAAGTCGATTTTTGTATATGACGTATTTTTATTAACTAGTTGTCTCTCCGCGCGCGGTGCGCGCGGAGATCCAAGACGCGTTTCCATTTGTGTTGCAGCAAATCTGTTTATGGCGTAGACTTTGCGAGAATTTCTAAAATGTAGTTGTCCTAATTTGACGTTTTATTTTCTTATTCTATTGATCCGTCTTCAAATATTTAGTGATACAATTGTCATTTGTGCCCCTTATCAAATCATTCGGTGCACGAAGAAACAATAGAGTTGTTTCTCCGCGCGCAGCGCGGAGATCCAAGACGCGTTTTGTTTTGTTGTCGAAGCTATTACGTTAGCGTATAATGATAATTGCAGTTTTCTTAATGTACCATATAGTTGATTAATTTGCATCATATTTAGACACGTGCAATTTATTAGTCGTTACATATTTCCCGAAACATATATTTACCAGTCACCCAAAGCAAAGCGTTTGTAATAAGGTATAAAGGCAGTGGTTGAAGGGTAACGGAGGTCGAATTGTTATCATATCTCCCACGGTACTAACAAGAAGCTACACAAATGAAATATTTATCAATGATCCACAGCAAATGCACCATAATCACCACTTACAAACCGAAGCAAACATCATAATGGAAGAGTTGTCATGTACATTGTCAAAAGGCAAGCAAAAAATCAAAGTACCGTACGAAATATAACACGAAAACTTAAAAGATGGTTTGTCATGTAAGACACATTAAGTCATTAACCATATAATTATATAAGTAATGATTATACGATATTACGAAGTATATATAGGTTGCCAGCAGGTTCCCCATAGTTGGTTTCAGCAGCACAATCGGATCCCCTGATAACTAATGTCAGTATGTCACATTCTGGGTGTCTCCAAGTATACAGATTTTTGATCACACAAGAAGCCGAACACGGGGGTTGATGCCATGATAACATCTAAACGGGCAAATAGTTTCGGCGCCTCTTCCACTATGCAGAGGAAAATCATCAACATTTCACTAAAACTGTATGGTCAGGCTTGCTTCAATGGATGCAACTCCACAAGCAAGGTCAAGCTCATAGAGGAGTTAAAGTGGATCTTCACTAATGACAGTAAAAGAGGTTGGAGAGGAGTAAGGTAGACCCTATTATATGATTCATCTCACGTATAGGTTGTCTGTTGCTCTTTGTCAATTAGATGAGGCAAGGGCATGCTTCATGAGTCGGTGGACCATGGTGCAAGTCATATCGTAACACACCAAAGAAAAGCAAAGATGATGGGTTATAAAAAAAGCATCAAACCCTAATTAAGGATGTCAACAAGGTAACAACCAAGCAATCAAACCGCCCAAATCTCTCGTCTACTATTTCAAGTTTTTGAACGTTAAAATTTACGAAGTTCAACATGTAGAAGTGTTGAAGACTAAAGTGTTGTACGACATAGGACGCAACATATCATAGAAACACCGCAGTGCGACATCTATACCAATAACAATACATCCGAATGTTGCTAATAAAACCACATTGAATTATGGCATCAAATATGTGCTTTTGCGTCCACCAACATTACCTTAATATTACGCTTTCTTATCTCTTAACCTCTGAAAATTTCAAATATTGTGTAGAGACTAAATAAAAAAGAAAGATATGTAGAGCCTTTAGGTCATATTAAGAAAACAAAGTACAAAATATTGCAATAGCAAATGCACAGCTTCAATCTAGGGAGAGGATACTTTTGAAAACAAGAACCCAATCGACATGTTTTGAGAAACTTTTGAGGATACTTTTGAACAAAATGATTATAACATATCTCATGTTTTGAGAAACAGTAATAAACTTAATGCGTAGCTTAAACACCGATTGTATTGAACTACGGACAAAGACTCAATATTTCATCATAAAACTTACCATTAACAGCATCTAGTATGAAAAAACCACCCTCGATCTTGATTGTCCAACTCCATGTCACCACCATCACTCTTATCTTCAAGATAAAATGACATCCGGAAGTGACTAATCAACAACAAATAAGATAAATCAATTTTTGTCTTTAACAAAACTAATAAGATAAATCAAATAGAAGTGGGTAATAAAAGTTATAGATCAAAATGATAACCAGTGTATACGCTCTCCTTCTCTCCCCCACCCTCTTACCATCTCCTGCTCCTTCTCCCTCCATCTCTCTCAATCTGGACACAACCAAGCACAACATCTCTCTCCCTCCCTCCCTCCCTCTCCCCATCTCCCTCTCTTTCTCCTTCCATCTCTTTCAATTTGAACAAAACCAAACACAAAATCTCCCTCACGCCCTCCCCCCTCTAAGCGAAACAGACCACAAGCTTTTCAAATACGTAGTACAAAAAATGTCATTTTATCGTTTCGATTTTTTCCCAAACAGAATAGAGCACTCGTTATGGTAGTTGTTATGTCTTTATTTCACCTATCAAGATCAGTTAAACTCAATTATTCTACCCATTACTCAACTTTAGAACATTGTTAAACCAAAAACATTACTCATAATCCATCCCTCAATTACCCATATATTGAACATATTGAGCTGCTCTTAATTACCAACAATAAATTCAAACAAACTCAAGAACAAGACGGTTTGAACAACCAATGAAAATGCGCAAATGCTAAGCCAAAAATTGTTTGATTCTTGAATTACCACATGTCATACTTTCTTTTATGACAAAAACAAGACTATATGACATGTGGAAAAAAACTGCGAATTACCAACTCTTTTACATTTACTTCTATCAATGTTTTTTTATATTTTGGGTTTAATGATCAATCACTTCTCTAATAGTCAGTTTGCTTTCCATTACCTCTCCCTTCTTGTCTTCCCTCCCCCAATCCCTTTATCTGTCTCCCCCACCCCTGACCATCTACCCCTCCTTCCCCATTCTTCTCAATACGGGGAAAAAAAACCAATCACAAACGCCCTCTCTCCCTTCCTCTCACCCTCCGCCCCTCTGCCTCCACACCAAAATCATTGACTGTTAATAGTCTGTCTTCATTAAGATAATTAATTGCCTTTTAATTACTCTATACCTCCCGTGCAATTTTTCACGACATGGCTCCCATTCTACATCGACATTTAATGTTTATCAGTTAGTTCGCTTCCTTATTGTTTTATTTCATTTCCAAGAACAAATACCAAGAAAATTACTAAAATATAATATCAAACTGATGTTATTTCTCCTAAAGACAACAAACTATCCATAATACATCTCTCCTCTCTTTCCTTCTAATTAAACCTCAACACTAAAAAACAACCTCCTCTTCCGTCTTTCAATCCCCCCTCCCGCCATCTCTCTCATCCTGAATAAGAATAAATCTGGACAGCCCATCTCTCCCTCTCTCTATCCCACCTCCTCTCTCGGATCTAAATCTATATTTTAGTGTTTTGAGATCAAACTACATTTTTGAGAATAAGAAGCTAAAAGCAATAAAATTACTCCCTCTGTCTCAATCATTTGTTTGCCTTTGATAAAAATACCCCTCACAGAGAATAAATAAGGCAAACAAATGAATGGGACAAAGGGTATAAAAAATTTGTGCATGCCTCACTCACAAAGATTACAGAAGCTCTACTATTAAGTGTATTTATTTATTTTGTGTGTAAAGGCTGACGGGTTTTGAATCTTGGTCATGAACACTCAATGATTTTGTATACTAAGCTAGATGACATCTGAAGATAAAAGCATAACGCCACGAACCATATACACCTAAAACAACCACTACAAATATCATAATATGTGGTCGTACTTTTTGCTGGAGTCATGTTTTGGTTTACGGAGAGCCCAGAAATAGTGGATCAAGGCCCAATGCATAAACAAAAGCAAGGGAAGGTAACCGTAGTGGAACAATCTTCACAGATACATAAAAAAAAGCTGTTTCTTGCTTCCCGAGAGTGGGCAACGCAACGCAAATGCATTGGTTGACCCCTATCTAAACCAATCTTACATACTATAACTACCATATGCGTTCCCAACCGTATTGATATGCATTACTCATACTACTATTCATTTGATTGGACCATCAAAATATAAAATCTTTGTCATCCTCTGACATCTTATTCATCCTAGAAGAGTCACTATACAATATACAGGCTTGATGCCACGGATCTGCCCATGAAACGTTGGGTATTGTCTTCTTGTTGCAAGTTATATTGAGTGGACGGTCCATTTCCACGTCACAAAACATATATTCGTCCATTCAATATTTCTCACAACAGTTACAGACAAGAGGAAAGAAACCAAAGAATTTCCGGTCATCTGGATGGCATTTTCTGAACATTGTGACTCAAACTAATATGCCAACCATTTAACCACTCCACCAAGAAATTCTCAAAGATAACTTTCAAGAAATGATAAATGATAATGTTTTTAATGGTACAAGACACTGTATGTGTAATTCTAGGGTTTAAACTTTCTTTCACAGTTCTTTCACGAATACACAACAAAATTTCAAAAACCCATACAAAAGCATTAAAGTTTATATGGTATGATCATAAGCATTGGTAAGACACTCATTTTTGTGGTTTCAAAATGCAAATTGAAAGACAAAGGATCTGCATTCCAAATGCAATTAAAGAAGTTAGGCGGCTTGCCTCAAAGCCTCAAATGATGTGATTCGAGAGAGATTTCAAGCCAAACCTTCAAAGAACAAAATGAACTCGCATAAATTATCAAGCCTTCCGAGAGAATACAAACTCCTTCAAATAGACCGGCTATTATGTTTGGGCTGGGTATCACATGCTTGCAACTCAAAATCACAAATATCGCCAGGTTCACAACCAGATCTTCTCGCAAGCACTGGTTGAATAAGATTACCAATAAGAAGGTGAGAACACAGAGGAAGCAATGGACACTCTAATTGCATATGAATGTGTTTGGACTTTGGACTAACAATGGTTGAAACAAAAGTACACCTAATATCATATAGAAGTGAATATCCAAACCTTCAGCAAAAGGGAATGGTGTTTCTGGTCCTTTGGCTTTGACTTTTCAAATAAATTTTCATGTTCTACTACATCCTTTTCACTGACAACCTTGTTGAGCTCATCCTGAAACATACTAACAAAGTCATCAACACTATTAAAACAAACATGCTTTGCAAAAGAACGCCATAATGTCGTCGTCAGAAGGAGAAATGGTATGAAGGTATCTACATAATACTAAAAGAAGGCTAAAGAGCTAGATATCCTCTCTTAAGATAACAGACATGTTTTGCAAAAGAACGCCATAATGTTGTTGTCAGAAGGATAAATGGTATAAAAGGTATCTACATAATACTAAAAGAAGGCTAAAGAGCTAAATATCCTCTCTTTAGATAGGGTTGCAGAGTCATGTTTTAATTAGATAAATAATTGTGGCTATATTCAATTAACATATAAGGTCTCAGTTTGCATTCAAGTAACCTTACAAACAGCTTTGCACGCCAATTCTTACAAATTACGTACAAATTAAAGAGGGACTAAGACGATTGAAGGTAAGGTACTTTACATTATAAATTACTGGATATACGAAAAGCTAAAAGTAGCGATTCATCTAAAGAGGAGATGACAAAAAAACATCGCCAAAAGAGTGGATACATTAACTGAGGAGTCTAACCATTAATGCAAAGTCTTGATAAAGTGGAAATGCTATTGTTTAGCCCTCTTAAGAGTCCTAGGTAAGATTTCCTAGAAATATAACTAATTCCAAGTCTTTGCATTCCAGAGACCATACCAACTTTTGAGTTTTAATCACTTGCACAGTTGTACTTAGTTTTACACAATTCAGTTATATATTTATCCATTAGGCCATTACCAGTTAAGTAATAGTATGATTACCTGAATTTAATAAATGATCATGGTAACAGCTTGCTTAGTTGACCCATCACAAGTGACACCCTCGTGGATTATGACGCCCAGATGATACAACCTACAAATGAGTATCAAAAGTAAGAAAAATTTCAAACAATACATAATCCAGTCCTAGGATAACCTCTTTTAAGATTCACATTTTCTACTATTGATCACCAATTTGGAAAACCCTATTAATGAATGTCCGTTAGTATAACAAAATAAGCATAAACGGACCGAAATTAGAAGCCAATCAAATTGACCGACTCAAAAAACGTTCAAGCTAACTTTCAACAGAACTATTCACTATCTATGTAATCCCAAATTAATCGTCATAAAAAGCTAGAATCAACCTAGAACAGATCACTAAACTTTTGATTTTAAGGCCAGGGTGAGTAACTTAATTAAATAAATAAGGATACGTTTAATTTCAATCTACAAAAGGCATAATTAGCTATAAGTAACCTTTACAAAATGACCATTTAGTATCCCCTAATTTACTTATTCAAAGCCTATTATAATTAAGCCTAAACAGATCAATAAGATGTGGGTTTTAAACACAAATAGATCTGAACGAAAAGACAAAGCAATGTACTCACATAGTAACACCGATCGGTATCCCCGAGTAATGATCTCAACCCTAAAGCGATTTGGTGGAGGATGAATCCCGACCTGCAACCCAAGAAAGCGACGACAAGATCGAACGGGGAAAAAGAAGTGTGAGTGTAAACTAAAATCGAAAGTGTGATACAACCGACAACGCTCCACCGTCACTTGTCACTTTCAGTCACCATTGATGCCATCATTTTCTGCTCCAATGTTCTATACACAGACAAATCAATTATGAATACAACATAAGACCAAATCAAAGCAACCCGTATAAATGACGATTGCATTTTCTCAACTCGTATTAAAACAACCCGTATCAAAACAACCAACAATCAAATGATGGAGGCAAAACATGTCTGTTTATACCATTTCTCCTTCGACAACAACATTATGGCGTTGAGACCAAACTACACCGCCACCGCATCTCCCATACCTTTGTTGAGACCGAAACGACCCGCCATGGCAACTCGGCCTCGACATGTTCAAGCTTCCTGCTGATCGAGATTTAGGCAAATCCAACGTGTTGGGATTAAGTAAGATTTCCGCTTTCATGCAAACCATACTTTTTCCATTGTGCAAGGGAAGCCATATGGCAGTTTTTTATACTAATGAGTTTCCGACTTCATAGTTCATACCATACAAATTTTATCAATAGCGCTCTTAAAAATCGCTAAAGAATCTGATCTTACCTTAACTTTCAACCCTTGTTCAGGAAAAAGATGGAAGATTGAAGCGTACTATAAGAGACAAGAGGAGATTATCCAAGGATTAAATGAACTGCAGCCATCAGATGAGCCTGGCTCTTCCTCAGCAAGTTCTATTCAGGTGTGGTTCTAAACAACTACTTAACCGAGAGAGTCTCACACGATTGTTTTTGCGAGACTGTCACATTTATCTACTAATCATCGTTTAATATGGTTTGATAACGTGTAAATTACTAAATTAGTTTGTCTCGCATTTCATTGTGTGAGACCATCTCTTGCGGGACTAACTTAGGCTACACACAAATTAAACTTTCGTGTTGGAACTGGTTACCGACAAAGGCCGCAGAGAAACTATCACCATTTTCGATAACTTTTTCTGGGCGGGAGGAAGCAATGAGACTTGCAAAAGGGGAAAGGACTGCAATCACAGTATCAAACGTAGCAAATGTCCTTCGCAAAGAAAGATCTATGCTTCAGTAGAGACTCGATCAATGGCGAAGAATAGCATCAACCTTGGATTCCCTCTAGGATGTCTTATCGATTCATCTTGTGGTTTACTGCCCATTTTGTTACCATTTTAACCAAATAGATAGCAGATTTGGCTGGAGGATGAATCCTGACCTGCAACCCAGTAAAGCGACGACGACAAGATCAGAACGGGAAAAAAAGAAGTGTGAGTGTAAACTAAAACTGAAAGTGCGATACAACCACCAACGCTCCACCGTCACTTGTCACTTTCAGTCACCATTGATGCCATCATTTTCTGCTCCGATGTTCTATACACAGACAAATCAATTATGAATACAACATAAGACCAAATCAAAGCAATTGCATTTTCTCAACTCGTATTAAAACAACCCGTATCAAAAAAACCAACAATCAAATGATAGAGGAAACGAATTGAGAATTGGAAAGGGAAATAGAGAAGGGGCCATGGTTCAATTAATGCAATCAATGGTTCTTATACATTAACAATAAGCTAAGAAATGGTATCAAGAACCCGAAAAACCCAAAAACAACTCTAAAACTGAATAAACCACCTATAAAATCCTAAAATCAATCATCTAAAATAGAAAACATTCAATCAAGAAACACTATAATTAAATAAAATCACCTTGGAATCCCAGACGGCCGACGAAGGGGAAACGGCAACCAATGTAATCGATTATCAATTGTTTCTTCACCCAGATATCATCAACCAATTGATGGACCCCGCACCGGTAGCATACCAAAATACCGATGGGTAATTGAAGGAGCACACAGGAAGCTTGGAAAAGGGACAATAAGGACAAATTAAGAGATAGAGAAATGGAGAATGAATGTATGTCGGAAAATAATGAAGAGAAGACTAAAGGAAAATAATGAGTGGCTGAGAAAGGGAGAGAGTAAGGAGAATGAAAGAGTAGAGACTAACCAGCTCTAGGAAAGGAGGAGGAGGAGAGACGAAGAGAAGCAAGAGAGAAACAATAATATAAGAAGAATAAAGAGCAACAACAGTGCATATACTGTATCTCACGTGAGTAGCATGAAGTATACTGTCCTACTGTTCATAAGCTACTAATTTCCACAACTTCACACATTTATAAGGGCTTTAGATACGTTGATTTTTAATATGTTAAAAATACATAACAATTTTATGTAACATATGACATGTGACATAAGACAAATTGACATTTTGAC